>NC_057803.1:6896539-7196539 GCF_018294505.1 Triticum aestivum | reverse complement strand
CAGATCTACCCTCCCGAGGAAGAACAGGGCTTGGCGGCGGCTCCATCTCATGGATTGCGATAATTCTTTTTCCTTGATTTTTTTCTAGAAATATGTGAATTTATAGTATGAGGGGGACGTCAGCGGGGCCACCAGGTGGGTACGACCCACCTGGGCACGCCAGGAGAGGGGGGCGCGCCCTGGTGGGTTGTGACCACCTAGGGGACCCTCTCTGGTGGGTCTTGGCTCTAGAAATTTTTATTATTGATATAAAAAATCCTCGCAAAGTTTCATTCCATTCCGAGTACTTTTATTTCTGCACAAAAACAACACCATGGTAGTTCTGCTGAAAACAACGTCAGTCCGCGGTTAGTTTCATTCTAATCATGCAAATTAGAGTCCAAAACAAGAGGAAAAGCGTGAGAAAAGGTAGATACGTTGGAGATGTATCATGGTCACAGGAGCAGGTCTATGCGGGAGGGCAGGGAGTGGCGGTGACAGGTGATGGATGACAACAGGGAGAAGGGGCAAACAGCTCAATCGGCCGAGCCAAGTGTTGCCTATAGTAGAAAATAAATCTCGTTAATTTTTAAAATACAAAATGTCTATCCAACCCTTCGAAAATCAATGTTCAGATTTTAATATACCACTAGCTCTCTCGTCAGCAGTATATGGTACAGCAAAAACGGTCCAGGAATAAAACATTGTAGATTTTTTTGCATGATGCCTCTTTGTTGCAGGATGTTTTTTTTGCAAAAAGTTGTGTAGGAAATGGACTACACAGCTCATGTGAAATGGAGTATCTATTCATGTAAACAAAGAAGTTTCTTTTGTAAAACTTGATCATTTGTACCGTAGATTGAATGCAAGTTCCATGTAAAATGACGATAAGAGTTTTCAATTTAAACCTTTAGATTGAAGTTGAATACAAGTTGGGGTGTGCTACGCGCCAGCCAAAGATCGATCGGGTCGCTCAGACCATTACTCTTTTTTGTTTCCTCATTGCAACAAAACTCGTTGTTGCATACCCTTTTGCAACAAGACCTGGCGGGCCGTTGAAAAGGCATTTTCCTCATTGCAACAAGATTGTTGTTGGAAACCTCCTTTGCAATAGGACCTCTATTGCATAAGCATCTCTGATACGTCTAGTTTGCATCATGTTTTTTTACTATTATTTATAATTTTTTATCCATAATATTGCTTTTTGGAGTTATTATAATGCATTTTCTCTCATAATTTGCAAGGAACACACCAAGAGGGAGAATTCCGGCAGCTGGAAATCTGGACCTGGAAAAGCTACGTCAGGCTACCTATTCTGCACAACTCCAAATGAGCTAAAACTTCACAGGGATTTTTTATGGAATATATAAGAATTACTGGAGCCAATAGACACGAAAGGGGGCCACCAGGTGGGCACAACCCACCTGGGCGCGCCCTGGTGGGTTGTGGCCTCCTCGGCCCACCTCCGGTGCCCATCTTCTGGTATATAAGTCATTTTGACCTACAAAAAAATAAGAGGAGGACTTTCGGGAAGAAGCGCCGCCGCCTCGAGGCAGAACTTGGGCATGAGCATTTTGGCCCTCCGGTAGAGCGATTCCACCGGGGGAACTTCCCTCCCTGAGGGGGAGATTATCATCATCATCACCACCAACAACTCTGCCATCTTGGGTAGGGCAATCTCCATCAACATCTTCAACATCACCATCTCCTCTCAAACCCTAGTTCATCTCTTGTGTTCAATCTTGTTACCGGAACTATAGATTGTTACTTGTGGGTGACTAGTAGTGTTGATTACATCTTGTAGTTGATTACTATATGGTTTATTTGGTGGAAGATTATATGTTCAGATCCATTATGTTGTTTAATACTCCTCTGATCATGAACATGTTTATCATCTGTGAGTAGTTACTTTCGTTCTTGAGGTCACAGGAGAAATCATGTTGCAAGTAATCATATGAACTTGATATATGTTTGATATTTTGATAGTATGTATGTTGTTATTCCCTTAGTGATGTCATGTGAACGTCGACTACATGACACTTCACCACATTTGTGCCTAAGGGGATGCATTGTGGAGTAGAAATTAGATGGTGGGTTGCGAGAGTGACAGAAGCTTAAACCCCAGTTTATGTGCTATTTTGTAAGGGACCGATTGGATCCAAAAGTTCAATGCTATGGTTAGAATTTATTCTTAATATTTTTCTCATAGTTGTGGATGCTTGTGGGAGGGTTAATCAAAAGTAGGTGGTTTGTTCAAGTAAGTACCGCACCTAAGCACCGGTCCACCAACATATCAAATTATCAAAGTAGCGAACACAAATCAAACCAACATGATGAAAGTGACTAGATGAAATTCCCGTGTACCCTCAAGAACACTTCGCTTATCATAACAGACCATTTTGGCCTGTCCTTTGCCTCAAAAGGATTGGGCTACCTTGCTGCACTTTTGTTAATATTATCGTTACTTGCTCGTTAGAAATTATCTTGCTATCAAACTACTCGCTACTTACAATTTCAGCACTTGTAGACAATATCTTATTGGAAACTACTTGTTATTTCCTTCTGCTCCTCGTTTGGTTCGACACTCTTATCGAAAAGAGCTACAATTGATCCCCTATACTTGTGGGTCATTAAGGCTATTTTCTGGCGCCGTTGCCGGGGAGTGAAGCGCCTTTGGTAAGTGGAATTTGGTAAGGAAACATTTATATAGTGTGCTGAAATTTATTGTCACTTGTTACTATGGAAAACAATCCATTGAGGAGTTTTTTCGGGGTATCTTCACCTCGTCCGGATCCATAATTAGCTACCCCTCAACCTACTGCACCTACTGAAAATATTGAATATGAAATTCCTTCGGGTATGATAGAACAACTGCTAGCTAATCCTTATGCAGGAGATGGAACCGAACATCCTGATATACACTTGATATATGTGGAACAAATTTGTGGATTGTTTAAGCTTGCAGATTTACCCAGGGATGAAGTGATGGAAAAGGTTTTCCCTTTATCTTTGAAGGGAAAAGCATTGACATGGTATAGGCTATGTGATGATACTGGATCATGGAATTGGAATCGTTTGAAATTGGAGTTCCACCAAAAATTGTATCCTATGCATCTAGTTCATCGTGATCAGAATTATATATGTAATTTTTGGCCTCGTGAAGGAGAAAGTATCGCTCTAGCTTGGGGGAGGCTTAAGTCAATGTTATTGTAACACCCTCGACGCGACTATAGCTCCCACGTGTCGAGGCATGACTTAGAGACATAATCGCATTGAAGGCATATGTCGCAAGTTAGGCAATCTTCACAAACATCCCATGTAATATCATAATAAAAGGGAAGAACATAGTTGGCTTACACTCGCCACGTCAATCAAGAACATAAATAACATTACATCATCCAAAACACTCATGGCCCGACTACGGTGCCAAAATAGAAGAGAACCCAACATGCGACACGGTCCCAATCACCCCCAACCGGGCACCACTACTGATCATCGGGAAAGGAAACATAGTATTGCTGAGAGTCTTCGTCGAACTCCCACTTGAGCTCGTACTCGTCACCTGGAGCGGAATCACCTGGACCTGCATCTGGAGTTATAGTATCTGTGAGCCACAGGGACTCAGCAATCTCGCACCCTCGCGGTCAAGACTATTTAAGCTTATAGGAAGGGTAAGGCAAGTATATGTGGAGCTGCAGCAAGCGACTAGCATATATGGTGGCTATCTTATTCGCAAAAGAGAGCGAGAAGAGAAAGCGAAGCACGAGCGAGAATCTAGAGAACAGCCTGCGCAAACATTACTCCAACACCTTGTCCACTTCCCGGACTCCGCCGAGAAGAGGCCATCACGGTAACACACTCAGTTGATTCATTTTAATTAATTAAGGTTCAACTTATGTACAGCCGGACATTAACAAATTCCCATCCGCCCATAACCGCGGGCACGGCTTTTGAAAGTTCAATCCCTGCAGGGGAGTCCCAACTTAGCCCATGACAAGCTCTCACGGTCAACGAAGGAATATACCTCCTCCCAAGACGTTCCGATCAGACTCGGTATCTCGGTAACTCAAGACACTTCGACAGGTTAAAACAAGACCAGCAACACCGCCCGAATGTGCCGACAAATCCCGATAGGAGCTACACATATCTCTTTCTCAGGGCACACTCAGATTGTCCAAACTTCCAGTAGGCCAGCCCAGAGTTGCCCCTGGTAGCCACCGGCGGCTTACGGTTTGGACCAACACTCAGAGGAGCACTGGCCCGGGGGGGTTAAAATAAGATGACCCTTGAGTCTGCAGAACCCAAGGGAAAGAAAAGGGGTAGGTGGCAAATGGTAAAACCAATGTTGGGCATTGCTGGAAAAGCTTTAATCAAGGCGAAATATCAAGGGGTTCCCATTATAACCCAACCGCGTAAGGAACGCAAAATCCGGGAACATAACACCGATATGACGGAAACTAGGGCGGCCAGAGTGGAACAAAACACTAGGCGAGAGGCCGAGCCTTCCACCATTTACCAAGTATATAGATGCATTAAGATAACATAGCAACATAATGATATCCCAAAAAGTAAATAAAAGATGTTCCAACAAGGAACGACCTCCAATCTTCACCTGCAACTAGCAACGCTGTAAGAGGGGCTGAGCAAAGCGGTAACATAGCCAATCAATGGTTTGCTAGGACAAGGTGGGTTAGAGGTTTGACATGGCAATTTGGGAGGCTGACAAGCAAAAGGTAGGCATCGTAGCATTGGCATAGCAAAAGAGCGAGCAAACTAGCATAACAAAGATAGTAGTGATTTCGAGGGTATGATCATCTTGCCTGCACAGTTGTCAGAGTTGACTGGATCCTTAAAAGCAAACTCAACGGGCTCCTCGTTAGCAAACTCGTCTCCCGGCTCTACCCAACAAGACAAACAAGCAACAAGGATACAATCAACCACGTGCAAACTCAAACAATAAGATGCAATGATGGTATGCTATGCGGGATGCGATGCGGGATGCAAAATGCAAGATATGACAGGAAATGCATGAACCTGGCCTCGGGTGCCACTGGAAAGATGAGATGAAATCGCTTGAAAACGATATAAAGAACGCCGGAATCGGAGTTACGGTTTGGAAAAGGCAAGCGTTTTTAAGATATGACACCGGTCTGCGATTTACAGCAAGTAGGCATCTAAATGCAATGAAATGAACATGCTACAGCCCCCAAACATGACAACAAAATACATGGCAGGGATGCACACAAGATGCTTAACAAAATACTAGCACTGAGCCACGGCCAATTCATCCATTACGAGGTTCAAACAAGCATGGCAAAAACGCAAATGCAAAACAGATTCCAGACTTAGTGAAATTAACACTTGTCTGAAATTTCAGATCACGAAGCCCTCTTCAGAGCAGCAAAACAACATGATACATGACCTGATTAAGATAAATAAGAACATGGCATGGAGCTACTCAACAAGCTTAACAAAAGTCCCTAAGTGACCTGGGGCCAAAAGGGAACACAAAATATATAAACGAGCACACGAACATAGCTAAAACACAATCAGTTTTCAGACTTGGTGAAAACTGAGACATGCTGAAATATAACTCACGAAGGCATGTAAACGAGCTCGATGCACTCACCACGGTGCAATTCATGGCAAGGAAAGCATACATCCATTAAGAAGGCACAAAATGCTAGCTAGACATGGCAAGAACAATGGCATAGCATGCACGGATCAACTACAATAACATCGGCAAAATCACAAACAAGTTGACGATCTCCCTAGATTCACCACAAAGCAAAAGTAGAGCTCGATTGACTCAAGCTAGGATGCTCCATAATTGCAAACAAAGACATGGATGGATAAAGCATAACATGATTAACAAAACTCCTTTACTGATCATCCTCAAAAGAGGCACGGATCACTAGGGAACAAGCTGAACATATGGCATCATGAACTAAATAATCCCAGACTTAGTGAAAACTACTAAGTCCCTGAAAACAGATTTACCGGGTGTCTTACTTTGCAAGCTTGCACAAGTCACCACACACATCCTAAAAATGCATGGGTTGCACCTCTGGAAAGAAGACAAAATCCTTAACAAAACATATGAAGGACTCACAGGCATAGCATGCACACAATAATCATGGCAAAAATGACAAAAGTCTAAGATGAACTAGCAGATCTGACAATTAACTCACGAAGCCTCCTTCTAACAGCATTTTGGCTATCAAGATGAACTCAAAATAAAATGATGCAATAGAATGAAATGATGTACTCGTCGAGCCGAAAGTTTTGATATGCTATATGTCCAAATCGGAGCTACGGATGCAAAGTTACGGGGCCTCGAACAGGAGCATATGGAGTAAAAAATCTAGGGACTTAGCAAAAAAAAAACAACCTCAGATCTGGATCTAGGGTTTCGGGCACGCAACCCGAGGACGGCGGCGCGCGCACTGTAGCTGGCCGTTGGGGAAGAAGAAAGCAGCGGCCGGCGGGCGCGGGCGGAGCAGCCGGGCTCCTCGCCGGCGACGAGGCGACGCACCCGGGGCGGCGCAAGGCGAGACGGGCGGCGGGAGGCGGCGGGCTCCTCTGCGGGAGGCGGCGGCGGAGGGCGCGGCGAAGGCGGCCGGTGATCTTCACGGGCGGCGGCGATGAAGCACGGCGGCGCGGGCGGCAGAGGACGGCGGCGCTGGCGGCGGGGAACGGCGGCGCGGGCGGTGGATCGCGCGGGCTCTCGGGGGCCAGATCTGGGCCTCGGGCCCGGCGGCGGCGGCGAGGTGGCTCTGCCACGTGGCGAGCGGCGGTTCGCTGGGGCGGCGGCGGCGGACGTGTCAGGCTAGGCTCCGGACATGTCCGTCGGTGCGGGGATCTGTTTTTTTTTTGGACTAGAGTTTCGGGGAGAGAGAGATCTGAAAACGAAGGGGGTGTATTTATAGGCATAAGTGGAGCTAGAAGAGTCCAAATGAGGTGCGGTTTTCGGCCACGCGATCGTGATCGAACGCTCTAGGACATGGACCAGAGTTTGGTGGGTTTTGGGCCAAATTGGAGGGGTGTTGGGCTGCAACACACACGAGGCCTTTTCGGTCCCTCGGTTAACCGTTGGAGTATCAAACGAAGTCCAATTGATACGAAACTTGACAGGCGGTCTACCGGTAGTAAACCAAGGCCGCTTGGCAAGTCTTGGTCCAATCCGGAAATGTTTAAACCCCACACACGAAAGAAAGATAGAATTGACCACCGGAGGAGAACGAAGCGCCGGAATGCAAAACGGACAACGGGGAAAATGCTCGAATGCATGAGACGAACACGTATGCAAATGCAATGCACATGATGACATGATATGAGATGCATGACAAAGACAATAACACACGGAGACAAAGACCCGAACCCGAGAAATAAATATAACTTAACGCCGGAAACGGCAAGAGTTGGAGTACAAATTGGGAAAGTTATATCTGGGGCGTTACAGTGATATTCATGCCACAATCTTGAGCCCTCAAGAGAAATTATTATCCAAAATTTTTATGCTCGGCTTTCTCATAATGATCAAACCATGCTTGATACTTCTTGTGTTGGTTCATTTATGAAGAAAACTATTGAATTCCGGTAGGATCTTTTGGAAAGAATTAAACGCAACACTGAAGATTGGGAACTCGACAAAGGTAAAGAGTTAGGTATTAAAGTTAAGTATGGTTGTGTTAAATCTTTTATGGATACCAATGCTTTTCAAAAGTTTAGCACTAAATATGGACTTGACTCTGAGATAGTAGCCTCCTTTTGTGAATAATTTGCTACTCATGTTGAACTCCCTAAGGAGAAGTGGTTTAAATATCACCCACCTATTAAAGAAGAAATTAAGAACCAGTACTAGTTAAATAAGAAACTATACTTTATAATGTTGATCTAGTTGTTCCTTCTGCTTACATTGAGAAACCACCTTTCCCTATTAGGATTAAGGAACATGCTAAAGTTTCAACGGTGGTTAACAAAAGCTATATTAGAACACCTAAACCTAATGAACAAGTAAAGTTGAACCTAGTATTTCTATGGTTAAAGATCTCCTGGAAGAAGATATGGATGGCATGTTATTTACTTCTGTGAAGAAGCTGCTAGAATTGCTAAACCTGATAAAAGAGATAAACATAGACCTGTTGTTGGCATGCCTGTTATTTCAGTCAAAATAGGAGATCACTGTTATCATGGTTTATGTGACATGGGTGCTAGTGTGAGTGCTATTACTTACACTTTATATGAAGAAATCATGAAAGACATAGCACCTGCTGAAATAGAAGAAATAGATGTTACTATTAAACTTGCTAATAGAGACACCATATCACCAATTGGGATTATTAGAGATGTTGAAGTCTTGTGTGGGAAAATAAAATACCCTACTAATTTTCTTGTTCTTGGTTCCCCACAAGATGACTTTTGTCCCATTATCTTTGGTAGACCTTTCTTGAATACAATTAATGCTAAGATAGATTGTAAGAAACAAATGGTTGGTGTTAGCTTTGGCGATGAGTCTCATGAATTTTTCCAAGTTTAGTAGAAATCATCATGAAAAATAATTGCCTAGTAAGGATGAATTAATTGGTCTTGCTTCTATTGTTGTTCCACGTAGTGATCCTTTAGAACAATATTTGCTAGACCATGAAAATGATTTACATATGCATGAATGAAATGAAATAGATAAGGTTTTCTTTGAACAACGTCCTCTGCTTAAACACAATTTGCCTATTGAGACTCTAGGAGGTCCTCCTCCACCTAAAGGTGATCCTGTGTTTGAATTAAAACAATTGCCAGACACTTTGAAATATGCTTATCTTGATGAAAAGAAGATATATCTTGTTATTATTAGTGATAACCTTTCAGAGCATGAAGAAGAAAGATTATTGAAAGTTCTAAGGAAGCACCTGGCTACTATTGGATATACTCTTGATTATTTAAAGGGCATTAGTCCCACTCTATGCCAGCACAAAATTAATATGGAGCCTGATGCTAAACCCGTTGTTGATCAACAACGTCGGTTGAATCCAAAAATGAAGGAAGTGGTAAGAACGGAAATCTTAAAACTTCTGGAAGCAGGTATAATCTATCCTATAGCTGATAGTAGATGGGTAAGTCCTGTTCATTGTGTCCCTAAGAAAGGAGGTATTAATGTTGTTCCTAATGATAAAAATG
This sequence comes from Triticum aestivum, assembly GCF_018294505.1. Taxonomy (NCBI): domain Eukaryota; kingdom Viridiplantae; phylum Streptophyta; class Magnoliopsida; order Poales; family Poaceae; genus Triticum; species Triticum aestivum. The sequence continues at coordinate 7,187,386 of NC_057803.1, read as the reverse complement.
AACTTATTCCACAAAGAATTGTTACAGGCTATAGAATGGTAATTGATTACAAAAAATTGAACAAAGCAACTAGAAAAGATCATTACCCCTTGACTTTTATTGATCAAATGCTTGAAAGATTATCTAAGCACACACACTTTTGCTTCCTAGATGGATACTCTGGCTTTTCACAAATACCTGTTTCTCAACCTGATCAAGAAAAGACTACTTTTACTTGTCCCTTTGGAACTTATGCTTATAGATGTGTGCCTTTTGGTTTATGTAATGCACCTACCACCTTTCAAAGATGTATGACCTCCATATTCTCTAACTTTTGTGAAAAGATTGTTGAGGTTTTCATGGATCACTTTTCTGTTTACGGGATGTCTTTTGATGATTATTGAAGCAATCTTGAGCGAGTTCTGCAGAGATGTGAACAAACAAATCTTGTCTTGAATTGGGAGAAGTGCCACTTTATGGTTAATGAAGGCATTGTCTTGGGTCATAAATTTTTTGAAAGAGGTATTGAAGTGGACCAAGCTAAGGTTGATGCAATTGAGAAAATGCCATGTCCTATGGACATCAAAGGTATTTGTAGTTTCCTAGGTCATGCTAGTTTCTATAGGAGATTTATCAAAGAATTTTCTAAAATTTCTAGGCCTCTTACTAATCTTTTGCAAAAGGATATTCCTTTTGTTTTTGATGATGATTGTTTAGAAGCCTTTGAAACACTCAAGAAAGCCTTAATATCTGCACCTATTGTTCAACCACCTAATTGGAACTTGCCTTTTGAAAATATGTGTGATGCTAGTGATTATGTTGTTGGTGCTGTTCTAGGACAAGAGTCGATAAGAAACTTAATGTTATTCATTATGCTAGTAAAACTCTAGACAGTGCTCAAAGAAATTATGCTACTACTGAAAAAGAATTCTAAGCAGTGGTGTTTGCTTGTGATAAATTTAGATCTTATATTGTTGATTCTAAAGAACTGTTCACACAGACCATGCTGCTATTAAATATCTTATAGAAAAGAAAGATGCTAAACCTAGACTTATTCGCTGGGTTCTCTTGTTACAAGAATTTGATTTACATATCATTGATAGAAAAGGAGCTGAGAACCCCGTAGCTGGTAATTTGTCTAGGCTTGAAAATGTGCTTGAAGACCCACTACCTATTGATGATAGTTTTCGTGATGAGCAGTTAGCTGCAATAAATGTTGCTAGTAGTACTCCTTGGTGTGTTGACTATGCTAATTACATTATTGCTAAATATTTACCACCTAGCTTTGCATACCAGCAAAAGAAAAAATTCTTCTATGATCTAATACATTGCTTTTGGGATGACCCACATCTTTATAAAGGAGTAGATGGTATTATTTGACGTTGTGTACCTGAGCATGAACAGGGACAAATCCTATGGAAATGTCACTTCGAGGATTATGGGGGGCATCATGCTGGAGATAGAACTACTCATAAGGTATTGCAATCTGGATTTTATTGGCCTACTCTCTTCAAGGATGCCCGTAAGTTTGTCTCTTCTTGTGATGAATGTCAAAGAATAGGTAATATGGGTAAGCGTCAAGAAATGCCTATGAATTATTCACTTGCTGTTGAACCATTTGATGTTTGGGGATTTGATTACATGGGACCTTTTCCTTCCTCTAATGGGTATACACATATTTTGGTTGTTGTTGATTATGTTACTAAATGGGTAGAAGCCATTCGAACCAGTAGTGCCGATCACAACACCTCTATTAAAATGCTTAAGGAAGTTATTTTCCCAAGGTTTGGAGTCCCTAGATATTTAATGATTGATGGTGGTTCACACTTTATTCATGGTGCTTTCCGTAAGATGCTTGCTAAGTATGATGTTAACCATAGAATTGCATCACCCTATCATCCTCAGCCTAGTGGTCAAGTTGAACTTAGCAGTAGAGAAATAAAATCAATTTTGCAAAAGACTGTCAATAGGTCCAGGAAGAATTGGTCTAAGAAATTAGATTATGCACTTTGGGCTTATAGAACAGCATATAAAAATCCTATGGGTATGTCTCCTTATAAAATGGTTTATGGAAAAGCTTGTCATTTGCCTCTTGAGGTAGAACATAAAGCATATTGGGTAGTTAAAGAACTCAATTATGATTTCAAACTTGCTGGTGAAAAGAGCTTATTTGATATAAGCTCCTTAGATGAATGGAGAACCCAAGCTTATGAGAATGCAAAGTTATTCAAAGAAAAAGTTAAAAGATGGCATGACAAAAGAATTCAAAAGCCTGGGTTTAAAGTTGGAGAATATGTTATTTTGTACAACTCTCGTTTTAGATTTTTTGCAGGAAAATTCCTCTCGAAATGGGAAGGCCCATACATCATCGAGGAGGTTTGCCGGTCTAGAGCCATCAAAATAAATAACTCCGAAGGTACTAACCCGAAGGTTGTCAATGGGCAACGAATAAATCATTATATCTCAGGTACACCTATCAATGTTGAAAGTAATATAATCCAAACCATGACATCGGAAGAACACATAAAAGAGTCCTTTCGGAACACTCTAGAATCATGAAAATAAAGAGGTACGTGATACGGTAAGTAAACGGACTCCGTAAAATTAGCAAAAATATTTTTTATCAGTTTTGGAATATTTTAAAATTCTGGAAATAAAGAAACTTCCTGCTCCTCCTGGGACACCTGGTGGGCACAAGACACCAGGGCACGCCAGGCGCGCCCCGGTGGGTTGTGCCCACCTGGGACACCTTCCATACTCCATTTTTCTACCATATACTTGTCCTCCAAGATAAAAATCTATATATACTTCTCGAACCTGCTGATCACCATATCGCGAGGAAATCCTCTATTCTCTTTCCTTGCTGTTTCTGGTCAGATTTATCAAGCCAGGCATCATGTCTTCCTGCTCCTCCAACAACATGGAAGAAGATGCTTGGCTGATGAAGATCGAGACGAAGCAGCAGGAGCCTACAGACGCCCTCAAGGGAGACAAGGGCAAGAAAGCTACCTTGGATCCGCCCTGGTGGCAGCACGAGAGCTGTTGGCCGAGGAGGAGGAAGAGGATATCCTTAAACCCTACCTTTCGCATCTTACTCCCGCTGAGATTGAAGCTTTTCGCGTCATTGAAATAGTTCGCATACAGAATAAGTATCTTACTCGCGAAAATATTCTACATCAAGAGAATATCATCCATCTCCGGAACGTCATCCGATGGCTGGAGAACCTCTTGATCCTTAAGGATAGGATTGCTTCATCACCATCATCTTCTTCACCACCAAAGGAGAATTGAGTATCGGGTATGGGTACTCCCCTTGGCTTCCGCCAAGCTTGGGGGAGGTGCCCCGATATCGTATCATCCCATTATCTTTTTGCTTTTACTTATTTAGTTCGATCATTTGCTTTTAGATGAAATAAAGTTCACTTTGATCCTTTCTTCTTTGAGAGTTTGCTTAGTGGTCTATACTTGTAATCATGTGCAAGTTATATAATAAAGTTAGTTTGAGTTTTTGCTTTCTTTACTTTCATGTTGCAAATAAAGAAAAGAAATAAAGAAAGAAAAAGAGAAAGGAAATAAATGAAGAAAGGAAATAAATCAATATTATTATATACTAATCCTATGGTAGGTGATGGAACCACATAAGGAAAAGTATAAGTAGAAAATTTTATTAGAGATTGACAAACATACCATTAGTCAATGCTGCAACTCATGAAAGAATTATTAAGGGAAGAGAAGATTCACCTATAGATATACTATCCTAGAAATCTATTGTGATTGTGAGCCCTCATCAAAATATTATATGCCAAAATTGTTGACGCTAGACAAGGAAGACAACTTAATGGTTTATGTTTGTTTATATTCACGTAGAAGTCATATTGTCATAGATCCTTTAACATGTGGTACTTGCCCCTATCTTTGCTAGCCAAAAACTCCGTACTAAGTAGAGATACTACTTGTGCATCCAAAAACCCTTAAACCCAAATATTTTTCAAGTGTCCACCATACCTACCTAGGGATTGAGCAAGAACCCTCAAGTAAGTTGTCCTCGGTGCAACAAGGCAATAGAAATTGCTTCTAAAAGTGTGAGATCATTTAGTGTAAGAGCAAATTGAGTGTTGTACGAACTTGGATGACAAAGAATAAAAGCGACAGACTGCATAATAAAGATTGTCATCTTAAGGGGTAATACAACATGACGTTCTGTTGCACTAAGGGATTGAGCATACAAACAAATAAGCGCATGGCAACCTCTGCTTCCCTCTGCGAAGGGCCTATCTTTTACTTTTCTGCAAAGAGTCAAAGTTTTTCTCTCTATTCCTGTCATGGGTTTGTCATGGCAGATGTCCTTAGGAAAGGACTTAGTCATGGAGCCATCGCAATGGGTTAGCTTAAAGGGGTTAAACCGGACAAGGGGACACGGGGAGTTTATACTAGTTCGGCCCCTTCGATGAAGGTAAAAGCCTACGTCTAGTTGTGATTGGTATTGCTACGGTTTCGAAGGCCATGGAGTGAATCCGCTTGTCTGGCTCTCGAGTTGTTGTCTGTTGTTCTGAACTGCTGCCGGGTCGTCCCCTTATATACATGGGTGGCGCCCGTTGGTTTACAGAGTCCCGAGACCGGCTCATAAACGTGTCCGGTTCGGTCTCCACTCTTTCTATCTTACAATACAAGTTACATACCAATGCCGGTTCACGGCTACATGCCTTAAACTGGTTCTGGGCCCTGGGCCTTTCCTCTTCTGTCTACATGGGCTTCAAGCATAATCAACTACGGATGAAGTTAACCCAGCCTTTCCTGGCCGGTCTACGCCCAGTAGTAATATCCCCAACATTAGGCCCCAGATTGATTTGAACAGGTTCATGTCAATCCTTAGTAAAAACTTCGTCTTCAACATTTTCTCATAATTTAGTAAACCGCCGTGACGTCATCTTCTCGGGTCGTGGTAAACCGTCGTGACGTCATCTGTTAAAAGAAAATTGTGTATGACGCATCTTCATTAATGGGTCTCCGACAATCGAGGCGACAGCTCCGCCTCACTTCCAAATTTCTGGCCCCTTGGTTTTCGCGCCTGACACTTATCCCTTGCCTTTATAAATAGGACCGAGGGGTCATTTTCACCTTTTCCCCCTCGTGCCTCTTCGCGTCGTCTTCCTTGCGATGCTCAGCCTCTGGAGCTCCGCCGCCACCGTCGACCGTCGCCTCTGCTCCGACCCTGGCTGCTGCATCACCCTAAACACACCAGAATACTGTGGCGCCTTTCCGCTTCCTCATCAGCTCCGGTAAGTTCTCTACTTTTTTCCGCCACCAATTCTGTTCTAGGGTTTCGATGTTCTTCGGCGTTCGCCAGCGTTCTTTGTTCATACGATGATTCTTGACAAAACTCTGAATATCTGTTCTGCATAATGATAGCTTTTAGCCTCTGTTTTCATTTATGCATTTCAAAACAGAAGATCTCATCTGAACCTTCACCCATTGGTTTAGTACTGCTTTTTCGGCTTTGAATATATTTCCCTTTTCTGATATGCCTTAGATCGGAAATTGCAACATCGACTTGTGAAACCTGTTTTACCTTACCTAGTCGTTTTTGACTTACTTCTGTACCTTTTTATCACTTTGGCGATTTACCTTTGTATAAGCAATCTATACCATTAGCCCTCTGGTAAAGCGGAGGAGCCTTTTACCTCCATTGTTATACTCCGGTTTAACAGTGTCTGGATACCCTTGTTCCGATATTGCCTTGTTATCCATTATTGCATTAGTCTCCGGTTTACGCAATTTCACATACCGGCATATGTTTATTCCATTGCATCTTGCGCTCCTCCATGAATGACTCGTAAACCGGCATTTCCTTTTCAGGTTTTCATTTCACAATGGCCAAACAGTTTGCTGCTTGCAACTGGGTCCCCTCTCGGGTCACCGAAGATAAATTGAACGAAATGGTTAGTATCGGCACCTTGCCAAAGAAGACGGAAATCCGGTGGCGAGTTCCAGGAACAGAGAATCCTCCTACCCAAGGCAGGGTGAGGTAGTGACGTTTGTCGACCATATAGGCCATGGCTTCAAACCGCCAGGGTCAAAAAAATTTCGGGATGTTCTTGCCAGTTTCCAACTTCACCCTCAAGATATTGGACCCAACTCGGTGTCCAATATATGCGATTTCCAAGTTTTCTGTGAAGCGTATCTGCAAGAGGAACCCACTGCTGAGCTGTTCCGGGACTTTTTTCATCTGAAACAGTGTACAGAGTTTGTGAATGGCCCCAATATTGAACTTGGCGGTGTCTCAATTCAAAAACAGAAGGAAGTTGAATTCCCTCATGCCAAACTACACAGCCACCCTAAGGAATGGAACCAGACTTGGTTTTACTGCAGAGATACTTCTCCTGAAGATGAGAATCCCCTTCCGGGCTATCGTGATCACCGGCTTCCCAACACCCATCCAATGCCGCAACGCTTGAGTTCTACAGAACAGGCCAAATATGCCCCTCAACTCGCCAAGCTTCGGGCCTTTATGGCCAACGGTTTAACAGGCGTTGATTTTGTACGCTGTTGGATATCTTGGAGCGTCTTGCCGCTAAGCCGACGCCCCGGTTTAATGTGTGAGTACACCAGTGATGTTGAAGACCCTCAATGCCATATCAACATTCAGGTGACCGATGAAGAGGTCATTGAAAGCGTAAAGAAAATTTTGAATGAATCGGAATCAGTCTGTAGTCAAACCGGCCTGAACCCCTTCTATACTAAGAACAAACCGCCTGCTATAACCACTATACTTCCTTTTCATCTTTGATATCTTTAACTTATTCAATTTATAATCCTTCTTCTATTTATGTATGAATAGGGTGATGATCCCTTCTAGAAACGGAAATCCGTAGATAAAGCGGTGAAGCCAACCGGGGATAAAGCGGTCAAACCATCTCGTCCCAAAACCAAAGCCGTCAAACGGACTCAGAGCGGAAATTGGCTGACCGAATCAACATGGAACTTGATGAAGATACTGATGATCCGGAAGTTGAGGTAGAACTTGACTCACTTGGCTCCCTTTTCATGCACCTCATTAACAATGATCTTTATCAGGAGGACGTAGAAGGCAGCCAAGCTGATGATGTAGAGGTAATTACCCTTTCCTCTGGTTCAGACTCTATGCCAACACAAAAAACTCGTCAAGCAATCCGGAAAGTAAGCTTTTCTCATCCTCTTGCTTACTTGGACCCAACATTTATTTTGAAGACACATCAGCATGAAGCTCGCCGGACAACCCGGCACAGTGGCCAACGGGTCACTTCAGCCGGTTTACCTGGTACCCTGGTTCGGAAGCGCCGGTCTGAGGTCTCTTCCACTTCTGACCATTCTTATCCCAAGGCAGGTTATTTCAAACAACCTCTTAATCCGTCCGATTCAAATTATCAGGTGACACCTCCCTCATCCTCTGGCGAGTCAACAGCAACCCAACTCCCTCCTTTAAAAACTGTGGCGGGGTAACCTCTCAAACCCTTTCTTCCAATGTGTTGGAAATCTTGAATAAGATGCTAAACCTCTATTATTTTTGTTTGTAGAGCCAAAGCTAGACCCAGCAAGAAAGCTCGGGTCACTAATCCGTCAGAAGACTAGGCTGTTGTTGAAGAAGAGCAAATAGGTAAACCGGACCAAACTCGTGACCCGGAAGGCCCTCCTCCTGAAGCCACCTCTAATGAACCGCCCCTTCCAGACCGAAATACTGATGAACCAGCAGAAGCTGATCCTGCCATTCCTGATACTGAACCGGCGGCTCAAAACCGGGCTAGTCCAATGAAAGATACTGAAACTCCGTCATCACCCGCAAAACCACTGAAGGCCAAGGAGATGATGTTGTTGTTACTGGTATAGGCCACAGCTCTCCTGGCCATCCTGTAATTTTGGCCCAACATAGTGCCAAGAAGAGCGTGCTGCTAGGGAGAAGGGCAAATGGGGTACTGACTTATCAAGTTATGCCCATCTCAATGCTGAAGAGCTTCACTCCGATTTCTTAAACCGTCTGCACTCAAACCATGACTATGAAGCCGGTTTGGTGAATTTGATGAAAGAATGCTATGAGGTATTTTCATCTCCCTTTACTTCTTGACTCCAAAGTTGAAATGCCAGCCAGAGTAGCCCCCAAGGGCCGTTTTATGATGTTAATCGTGAACCGGGTCTTTGTAATACTTTAAGTTTCTCCCACTGACCCGCAAAATGTTAGATCCTTAGTAAAAACCAAGGCCGATTGTCGGTGTCAAAACCGGCGGATCTCGGGTAGAGGGTCCCAAACTGTGCGTCTAGGCCGGATGGTAACAGGAGGCAGGGGACACGATGTTTTACCCAGATTCGGGCCCTCTTGGTGGAGGTAAAACCCTACGTACTGCTTGATTGATATTGATGATATGGGTAGTACAAGAGTAGATCTACCACGAGATCAGAGAGGCTAAACCCTAGAAGCTAGCCTATGGTATGATTGTATGTTATGGTTGTTGTCCTACGGACTAAAACCGTTCGGTTTATATAGACACCGGAGAGGGTTAGGGTTACACAAGGTTGGTTACAAAGGAGGAGATATCCATATCCATATTGCCTAGCTTGCCTTCCATGCTAAGTAGAGTCCCATCCGGACACGAGACGAAGTCTTCAATCTTGTATCTTCATAGTTCATCAGTCCGGCCAATGGAGATAGTCCGGCTGTCCGGAGACCCCCTAATCCAGGACTCCCTCAGTAGCCCCTGAACCAGGCTTCAATGACGATGAGTCCGGCGCGCAGTATTGTCTTCGGCATTGCAAGGCGGGTTCCTTCTCTGAATACATCACAGAAGAATTTGAATACGAGGATAGTGTCCGACCCTGCAAAATAAGTTCCACATACCGCCGTAGAGAGAATAATATTTTCGCAAATCCAATTTGCTGACTTGTTTTGGCAGCATGACGTTGTGTCATGGCCCGGCGATTATTCAAACCGTTTTTCTTCAACCAGCTCCACACATAACGCGAGGCGGTTTCTTGACACGTCTTGTCGAAGCGGAGATCGTGTTCCCCCAATTACGGGATTCTCATTAATGCGGTCGTGGGTAACCCAACCGTGTCTAGGACTCCTAGATTATAGGCAAGTCCTAAACGGCTACGGAGAGGACGCTTGATATTCACCCTCTTTATAAAGGGACAATGTTTTCGCTTTTTCCCTCTCGTGCTCAATCGAACCCTTCCCCCGCCTCGAGTTCTAACACCCAAAGCCTAGGTTAGGTGCTCCGGAACTTCAATCATGTCCGGATCCAGCCTTCAAGGCCGATGGATGCCCTCCTCCGTTACGGAAGAGGACATTAAGAAATTGAGGGAGGCCAGATACCTGACCGCCGAGGTTTCGCATCGGCTGCCTGCTCGAGGGCAGATCGTCCCTACTCCCGAACCCAACAAGAACGTCGTGTTCGTCTCCCACTTCCTCCGAGGTCTAGGCCTCACTCTGGATCCCTTCGTCAGGGGTTTGATGTTCTATTACGGGCTAGATTTCCACGATCTAGCTCCGGACTCCTTTCTCCACATCTCGACATTTATTGTCGTGTGTGAGGCCTTCCTCCGCATTACCCCTCACTTCGGCCTGTGGCTCAAGACCTTTGAAGTAAAGCCGAAGATGATCGAGGGGCAACATGCAGCGTGCGGAGGTGCATCAATAGGCAAGATGGCAGGAGCTCCATGGCCGAAAGGTTCCTTTCCAGAGGTGTCCGAATTATGGCAACGGGAGTGGTTTTACGTCACGGCTCCCAGAAGTGCCAAGTGGGCGGCTGCCCCCGCTTTCCGCTCGGGCCCCCCACCACAACTGATGTCATGGATTAGCAGAGGTCTGAGATGGGGTCCAGCCAAGGACGTGCCTATGCTGCAAAGCCGCATCCGATATCTCTTCGAGGGAGATTTTAATTTGGTTGTGGTAATACAAGTTGTGCTGGTCCGTCAAGTCCAGCCTTGCAAACGCCGGCCCCTTCGCTTGTGGGAGTTCAACCCAGAGGGACCGCGTGCCGTTCAAAGTTTCCTCGGCCTGACGCACGAGGAGATGTACAAGTCATTCTTCGGACCTCAAGTAGAGTGTCTGGATATTACCGAGGACGTGGGCCTGAGCAGTAACCGCGCCGCCGAACAAGTAGGAAATCCTCTGGCCGAACACACTGTCTTTTATTCGTTATGAAGTTATTTCTGAGAGTTCGCTTTTTGACCAGGACTGGCTAACAAAGGCGAAGATGATTCGGTGTTTGGCCCCCCTCCCTGAGGGTTTGGAAAATCCGGTATTGGAAAAGATGCTCGAGGTCGCACCTTGCCCGGGGCCCTCGAAGGAAGATACGGGGGGGATAATACGAGCGGACGCGGGCCCCCATCGCTGCCCGTTCCAACCGAGGGAATGAGCGTCTCCATGAAGGAGGATAACCGGGGGAGGAAAAGGACTGCTTCCGAGGATCCGGAAGCCGAAGCCTCCAAATGGGAGAAGAAGTCTCCCACAGAGGGTCCTGCCTCGGGGGGTGCTTTTGCCGCACAAAGTCCGCGGGGGGATCAGCCCTCCAACGAGTCGTAAGTGATCCAAAATACTTTAATAGTAAAGGTGTGCTATCTTTTTTCTGAGAAAATAACCACCGCATATATCTTGCAGTTCGGGCCTTAGCCCCTCTCAGCTGAGCTCGTCTTCGGGGATCTTCTTCCAGAGATGATGGAGAGCGAAACGCCTCCCCGGACTCCTCCGCTCAATAAGCGGGCGACCCCGAAGTGTCATTACGGAGGGCCTCTCCGGATCCCGTGAGGCCAGAAGACAAACCCATAGACCACTGAATTCCCCAGCGTCCGGCTCCTGAAGAGAGCAGACAAAAGAGTCCGGCAACGTCTGGTATGCGGTCGTACGTTCTGAGGGAGCTAGTGGGGCGAGCGGCCATCTCAGAAGAACACCATACGCTAATGCTATGGTGATGGAGAGAATTTCGTCCGCCGAAAGCGGATTACATGAAGCCTTTATGAGTCTACTGACAGGCTTTGAGGTACATGAGATAATATATGATAGTACTGCACATGTTAGTTGTGACCTGTGTAGATAGTAGCCCCTGAGACTCTGGTTGTCGTCGAGAACGGCGGCGAATAGAGGATCATATTCCCAGGCAATAACCAGACTACCCCTATGTGCAGGTGGTGGAAGCTCCGGTGGCTAGCCGGACTAGTGAGTTTGCCAAATTAAAACGGCAACTGGATGCGGCAGACGCCGACATCGAGCTTGTTAACAAGAGGCTTGACGAGGCACAGGGTAAGTGTTATTATCTGGTGAACGTCACATAGTAAGAGCAGCATGATGCCAGTATCTTTAATATGTTGTGACTGCAGATGGAGCTGCCACCATGGAAACCTTGCGGGCAGAACTTGCCCGAGCCAAGGAACAAGCGAGGAATAGTAATGCGGCTGCTTTGAAGGCGGCCGAAGAGTTGAAAGCCGAGAAGGCCTCGCATTGCGAGAGCCAAGAGAAGATGGCCGTAGAATTAAAAGACACTGCCAACCGTTGCCGGGTCCTTGAAAAAGAAAACCGAGCGAAGGCAACGGACCTTGAGAAGGCCATGATGGCAGATAAAGACACCCGTTCTGCTATGAGAGCGAAGAAGGAGGAGTTGCGGGAAGCCGGGGATATTGCGGCTGGGAAACCCTTCATGTTACGGAGGAAGTTCGAAGATCCACGGTATGCCCCTCTGGATCGGCTGTGGAGTTCGGCAGATGCGTATATGGATTTGGCAGCGAGCGCTGCCGATGCGGCCAAGTACTTCCAAGGTCAGACAGATCGTGAAGTGGATAAGCTGTTCTAGTCGTAATTCAACGTTCTAGAGCGTCCGCTTTTATTGACTGACCAGCTAGCCGAATGGGCCGAACTGAATAGGTTGTCTGGACTCGCCATGAGGTCTGTTGTGGATCAGCTATGGCCAGAAAAGCCAAAGCCGAACAGCTATTTCGGCTTAGTGCAGCAGTTCCTTGGTGCGGTGCCGCACATTAATGCAATGAAGAGGTCGGCGTGCATAGAAGGCTCGCGGATGGCCCTTGCCCGTGTTAAAGCATACTGGGCGGAGATGGACACTACCACTGTTGTGGCGCAAGGTTCGGCCATAGGCCGAGTGGCTGCCGAGCACTATTTCGAGGAGGTTCTCGAGGGTGCTCGTTTGATAGAAGCCCTGTGCTCGAAGAATATTATGTTTGAGTGATATGTATTCTCATTGTAAACACAATGCTTTTATGAAATTTTATAAGGCTATGTTTATATTTTTGCCTGAAAGTAGTATGATGTCTCCTGTGCGATCGTTTATGTATACATGTGTATAACCTGAAAGATTGCAGCCGTCGGCTTCAACCCCCACGCATATAATGCGGAGGTTCTCACGAAAAACGCGTGTTCACACTTAACCCAACGTCTTGGTCCTATTAAGGAGGTGATAGCATAGCGAACGAGGCAACCGGACTATAATGCTTTAACACTTTCACTTAGCCATAGGAGTTTGACAGTGGGGCTACTAGATAGCCCCTGGTGGCTCCGCACTCTCCCGATCGCGGGGTGCGTACATGCCTGGCCGGAAAACGGCCCTTCGTTAAGGCGGAGGAATTCTAACATTCCGATAGGTCATCGAGTGGTTGACCAGCCTCACGCTATATCATGACAGTCAATTTTCGGCTTTCTCTACTGAGGTGCTCGTCCGGATGAACCAGGGCACAATCGCAGTAGTTCTCCTGGTGCTACCTTAGCCGATAAAGCGGAACGTAAGGCACCAAAACACAGGAGCCGGGCAAACCCAACATTTGACCAAAGACAATGATTCGGAGCTGATGCATATAAGGCCAAACTCGCGACGCCGAACACTCCCTAAGGTATTCGGTCTTTATGGTATAAACCGGGCCTAAATAGTGCCCTTTGTAAGAAGCCCCTTGTGTCCAGGTACGTGCATTATTCTGACGTGGCCACATGCCAAGACGTCAGCATCCTTCTCAACTGTGCTGAGAATTCGGTGGATGTGTATCAACAAGAGACAGTAAAAAAGGTTTACGCAGGGTCTTAATCTAAAAAGAATCCTTGGAGCGGGTCCCTGCTGCACGTCTGCGCCTGTGTCTCCGTTGTGCCGTATCCTGGACGGGTGTAGCACGATGATCATCTGTAAAAGAGAGGAACTTAGGTGAAAAAGTTGTCGTGCAAAAAGATAGTTTTTAAAGAAACCATGTATAATTCAAGATGAGTAAAAATTGCCACTTGTCTGCGCGCGTTGAGCCCCTTGTATTTGTAATAGGGGTGTGACCATTGATCCGGTATGAATTACATATAGCTGCGCCGGACTCGTCTAACCGTGTTCGAGGTCTTGACGACCTGTTAAATGCTTTAGTTGGTGAGGCCATTTTTAGTGTGCGGCTGTCAAGGCAGCCGCACTCTCTTCGGCGCGCAAAGATCGCTTAATACTTCCGTTCACTGTAATGATGCCACGTGGGCCGGGCATCTTGAGTGTGAGGGAAGCGTAGTGCGGTATTGCATTAAAGCGAGCAAAAGCTTTGCGTCCGAGTAGTGCTTGATAGCCACTTTGGAACGGAGCGATGTGGAAGGTTAAATGTTTGCTACGGAAGTTATCGGGGAAGCCGAATATAACCTTTAGTAGCAGGGAGCCCGTGCAATGAGCCCCTGGGCCTGGCGTTACTCCTTTAAAGGTAGTATTGCTATGGCAAATTTTTGTTGGGTCTATCCCCATTTCGCGGATTGTATCCTGGTATATCAGGTTTAGACTGCTGCCACCGTCCATCAGGACTCGTGTGAAGTGGTATCCGTCAATTATTGGGTCTAATACCAGGGCAGCCCATCCTGCACACCGGATACTTGCTGAGTAATCACGATGGTCGAAAGTGATCGGTTGAGACGACCAGTGGCAGGACTCCGCGGTGATAGGCCCTTGGGCATATTTTTTTGGGAGTGCCATTTTGTTTCTTCCCTTGATCATGTGTAACACGTTTACTGTTTTGACTTCTGCTTGAAATTTCTTTTGTTCCCCAGTGTCTTGCTTGAGAGGCTCATCCTCGTCTTCGCTTGGTGCATCCTCCCCCTTGTGTACGACGTTGAGCTTGCCGGACTGCTTGAAGACCCAACATTCTCTATGAGTATGATTAGCGGGTTTACCAGGGGTGCTATGGATCTGACATATTTGGTCCAGAATTTTGTTTAGGCTGGACAGTTCATCTCTGGCGCCTTTAGAGGGCGGCTTTTGCTGACCTGGCCGAGAGCTTTTGGATTCGACGTTTACTGCCATGCTCTTCGTGCTGTCTTCTTTATTCCGGCGTTTGTTATTGTTGTTGCCCTATGATTTCCCGTTTCCATCTCTAACTTCAGATGTACTGGGGTCGCTGTTGCTGCATCTGGCTAGCCAGCTGTCCTCACCCGCGCAAAAGCGGGTCATGAGGCTTGTTAATGCTGCCATTGTTCTCGGCTTTTCTTGGCCGAGGTGTCTGGCAAGCCATTCGTCACGGACGCTATGCTTAAAAGCTGCCAAGGCTTCGGCGTCCGGACAGTCGACAATTTGGTTCTTTTTAGTAAGAAACATGTTCCAAAGTTTTCGGGCTGACTCTCCGGGCTGTTGAGTTATATGACTCAAATCGTCCGCGTCCGGAGGTCGGACATAAGTCCCTTGAAAATTTGCCCGAAAAGCGTCTTCGAGCTCTTCCCAGCTTCCAATGGAGTTTTCGGGGAGGCTTTTAAGCCAGTGACGAGCTGGCCCTTTGAGCTTGAGGGGTAAGTACTTGATGGCGTGGAGATCATCTCCTTGAGCCATATGGATATGGAGGATATAGTCCTCAATCCAGACCCCAGGGTCTGTTGTTCCGTCGTATGCCTCTATGTTTACGGGTTTGAATCCCTCTGGAAATTCATGGTCCAGCACCTCGTCGGTGAAACATAGGGGGTGTGCGGCACCCCTGTATCTGGGTGTACCGCGTTGTTTGGATGTTTGTTGTGTTACATCGTATGCTGGGGCGCGCTTGCGTGGTCCATAGATGGATTTGGTTGCGCGGTCCTTTTGGTGCGAGCCCTCGCGTGGATCGCGTATTGGCTTGTGAGTGGCGTTGTTTGCCGCTCGATGTTGGCCGTGAGGTCGTCTATCCGGCCAGGTGGCTGTTTTGATTTTTGGTTGTGGGGGGTCTGAGGCCTCCTCATCGAATTCAGGTAGCAACTTCCGTTTTGGGTAGCTCTTGGTGGGGCGATTGTCACCGTACTTCGCTGCTGTGTTGAGTACTTTACTCCATCTGATTTGGAGTGTGTCCTGCGCAGCCTTGAGCCTTTGCTTCTGCTTTTTCAGACTCCTCGCGGTGGCAACAAGCCTTTGACGGGCATTCTGCTGCTCCGGGTGCCTGTCCGGTGTTATGTCGTTCGGACTATTATCTTTGACAGAATTAGTTTGTTCGGTTTGATTCTCCATATTGCCGTAGTCCGGCAGTGGTTCACCCTGCTCCAACGCTGGGTCTGTATGATCGTTATTTCTGCCGAGGCGGGATTTGGGGCGGTGCTTGCGCCGCCGCTTTGACTGCTTCTCGAGGGAACAAGCCTTCGGTGCGTCCTTTCGTTCCTCGTCGTCGTCTTCTTTTGGTGTGTCCACCATGTATACGTCATATGATGAGGTGGACGTCCAGCACCCTGTGGGCGGTGGTTCCTCTTCGCCTCCCGCATCATCGTCCAT
This sequence comes from Triticum aestivum, assembly GCF_018294505.1. Classification (NCBI taxonomy): domain Eukaryota; kingdom Viridiplantae; phylum Streptophyta; class Magnoliopsida; order Poales; family Poaceae; genus Triticum; species Triticum aestivum. The sequence continues at coordinate 7,171,709 of NC_057803.1, read as the reverse complement.
ACCGTCGATGTCTTTAGAGTCGAAGTCGAGCATGTCGGTTGAGTCATCGACAGTGGCTATTAAGTGGGTGGTGCGTGGGCATCGAATTTCTTCGTCGTCCGCGTCCCAATCCTGTTGGCCATAATCCGGCCAGGGCTCTCCTGAAAAAGAGAGAGACCTTAGTGAATTCAGAATGTCGCCGAAGGGCGAGTGCTGAAAGATATCCGCGGCGGTGAATTCCATGATCGGCGCCCAATCGGATTCGATTGGCAGGGGCGCGGGCGGTCCGGAGTCAGAAAAAGAGTCCGGCACCTTGGAGTCATAGGCTGCGCAGAGGATTATGCTGGTGTTCGGCTCGATCGCCGTTGAGACTGCAGCCCCTGAGGCGGTGTCTAACCACCCGTCCTCGATTGGCGCAGTTGGCTCCGAACTAAGGGGCGGAGCTGATGCGGGCGCGGCCTCTGGGGTACTGTTCGGCGGCAGACCTAGGTCATACCCATCGCGACAGTGCGGCGCGCCCGGTTGTGGCTTGAATCCGTCGAAGATCAAGTCTCCGCGGATGTCGGCCGTGTAGTTCAAACTTCCAAATCTGACCTGATGGCCAGGGGCATAGCTTTCAATCTGCTCCAGATGGCCAAGCGAATTAGCCCGCAGTGCAAAGCCGCCAAATACGAAGATCTGTCCGGGGAGAAAAGTCTCACCTTGGACCGCATCGCTATCGCTGATAGTAGGAGCCATCAAGCCTAACGGCGACGACACATAGGAACTCTCAATGAAAGCACCAATGTCGGTGTCAAAACCGACGGATGTCGGGTAGGGGGTCCCGAACTGTGCATCTAGGCCGGATGGTAACAGGAGGCAGGGCACACGATGTTTTATCCAGGTTCGGGCCCTCTTGATGGACGTAAAACCCTACGTCCTGCTTGATTGATATTGATGATATGGGTATTAGAAGAGTAGATCTACCACGAGATCAGAGAGGCTAAACCCTAGAAGCTAGTCTATGGTATGATTGTATGTTATGGTTGTTGTCCTACGGACTAAAACCCTTCGGTTTATATAGACACCGGAGAGGGTTAGGGTTACACAAGGTCGATTACAAAGGAGGAGATATCCATATCCGTATTGCCTAGCTTGCCTTCCACGCCAAGTAGAGTCCCATCCGGACATGAGACGAAGTCTTCAATCTTGTATCTTCATAGTCCATCATTCCGGCCAATGGAGATAGTCCGGCTGTCCGGAGACCCCTAATCCAGGACTCCCTCACCGATACTTTCCAATGTAATGATATAGCTTTCCTCAGCGTAGCCCCCAAAGGCTGGTTTAGCTTTGCAAGGTAATCCGGGTTTTAATCCATGCGTCCGTTTTTGAACAGATATACATTAGCCCCCAAGTGTCAAGATAATGCTTGCATTGTTCTGGAGACTTTATAAAAGATGTAGTGAATCAGAGCAAACAGACATTAGCCCCCAAGTACAAAGTGCATAACTTGTTGTACGCTTTCTACTTTAGAAAATATATATCCTGTTGTCTGACATTTCTTCATTGTTGTAGGCTGAACTAAGCAATGGAGATGCTCGGACTGCTGATTTGCATGAGAATTTGAAGTCCCAACAAGCAGAAGCTGCGAAAGCTAAACAGGAGCTGACCAAGGCCCTGGCAGCGATGGAAAAGCTAAAAGAGTCTTTTAACAAAGATCGTGCTGACTGGGAAACCGAAAAATCCGGTTTAACCAAAAGAGCTGAAGATGCTGAAGCGGCCCTGAAACCAGTTGTGGATGAACTAACTGGGTTGAAACGGCAAATCAACACCATGACTTCCGCTATCTTTGGTAAGTATCTCCTTGTGCAGTTTATCCAATTCATTGAATCTTGTCATTGATCAGAACACTTGATTTTAAACCGTAACAGGCACTCGTATTGCTCATCTGGGCACAGATATGTGGACGAAACTTAAAGCGGCTTATACCCTTATTGAACAGTTGTACTCTGGGTCCCAGCGTGCCATTTGTATTGCGGCTTACAATAAACCGGCGCCCTCACTAATAAAGGAAACGCTTGAGAAGCTAGCCATGTTACCAGCTCGGATCACCGAACTAAAGAAGGCAGCTGCAAGAGCAGGCGCATTAACCGCGCTAATCGGAGCCAAGGCATAGGTTCCAGACCTTGAAGCGGAGGACATCGTCAAAGGATATCCAGGTGTGAAAGAGGACGGTTCAGACTTCAACAATGATGACCTCCGAAGGCTGACCTAAGAAATGCGGCCAATAGCTAGCAAGCTGGCAGAGGACATAGACTTGTCTCATTTCCAACCAGCTTATGACGCTGAAGGGAAGAGATGGACTACCGAAATCCATGAAGTCGAAGAACTTGTACCTCCAATTCGTAAGCATACCTATGCTCCTGATATTAACCCTTCCAGCCTTATCCATGAAGAGGCTGTGTTTCAAGCGTTAACTGGAACCGATTGGTCGACGGTTGATTTCCAGCGTTTGGGGAGGGATGAAGAATAAGTGATGGCACCAACTGACCCTCAACCGTCAAACCGTCCAGATGGAGCATCTTAAACCGGACGCCGGTTTACCAGCTATTGTGTGACAATGCTTAAAAACAATTATTCAATGGGAGCCGTTTGAAAGCTTCGTGTAATAGGATAGCAAAAACTCCTTGATCTGTCATGCCATCGAGCATGTTTTGTGACACTTTGATAATATGAAAACTTGATCCATCGTTTGGCATCTATTTATGCTTAACCCATAATGAACTGTGTTCCTGGAGACAAGAACGTAAAAAGTGTCCTAGTGGTTTACCACTGGACGGGTCATGATGCCCAAGAATAGACAATACTTGGATGGATAACCAAAGTTTGTATATAAAAATAACATGTGTAACATACCTCGTTGGCTGACCAACTGCTTGTATGGTAAAGGTGTAAACACCAATCCGGAGCAGAGATAACTCCGTCTTTAATTTGCCGGATTATGATAATAAACCATACCGGTATATAATAAACATCTGATTTTCCTTATACCACTGGCAACATATTAGTCAAAACCAGACCGGGGTAGCGAACGCCGGTTTATAACTGATCATGTACTGACAACTTGTAGTTGAGAGCCAAGCCGGGTCAAGGACACCGATTTATCAGAAGACATTATAAACCTTAATAAAGGCAAAAAAAACTTAGCAAATAAGTTTCAAAAAAGAAATATGCAAGGCTTTTTACGAGCTGCCAGGCTCCAAATTGAGGCTTTTCATGGGCTGCTAGGCCTCTGAGTTAAACCATTTAACAAAGCCTTTTAAGATGGGCCTCCAATTAACCAATCGTCGTTTTAACTTTGACAAGTTCATAGTCTATAGAAGATTGACTTGTCAAACGTTCAGCGGGTCATACCAGGATTACCTGGACAAGAGTGGCTTACTTGATGAAGGCAGGTTAACCTGGGGTTTTAGGTGAATACACCAGGCTTCCAAGCCGTGGCTTGATAGCCTACTACAAGGGTCCTTTCAAACTCTTTATTGCTTTGCACAAAGAGCCCCCAAGCAACTTTGTGAGTTGAGCTCAGTGGGTGCCCATGTTTGAGTTTGTGCTTTGTGCAACACTCTCTTTGGCCGCACATAATTTCCTTTGTGGCTAAACGCCTATCAAGAGGTGTAGCTATGGTTCAGATATGACCAACCCCCCTAGTGATTTTCTTTGTATCCGTGCAGCTGTAGCGACCAGTTTAACAAAAAACTCTGCTTTGTCAGTAGAAACTCTTGTAAGCACACACATGATGTAAAAAGAACAGAGACCCCGCTTTAATGGAGGCTCCGGTTTATTATATAATATATACATCGTCATAAATATGTACATATGAAGAGCCTAGGGCTCAAGTATAGTAAGGCCGAAGAAGAGCTATGTTCCACGGCCGCTTGGTCTCCTCCTCCGATTTACGTGAGTCTTGGTGCTCTCGAACATCAATGAGGTAGTATGACCCGTTGTGCAGATTCTTGCTCACCACAAAAGGTCCTTCCCAAGGTGGGGATAATTTGTGCATATCAGTTTGATCTTGGATGAGCCGGAGCACCAAATCACCCTCTTGAAAGGTTTTGGTCTTAACCCGGCGGCTGTGATAACGTCAGAGATCTTGTTGATAAATCGCCGAACGTGCTGCTGCAAGATCACGCTTCTCATCTAACAGGTCCAGAGAATCTTGACGAGCTGTCTCATTATCCGCTTCAACATAAGCTGCCACACGGGGCGAGTCGTGACGGATGTCACTAGGGAGAACCGCCTCCGCTCCATAAACCATGAAGAAAGGTGTGTAACCCGTCGATCTGTTAGGCGTGGTGTTGATGCTCCATAATACAGAAGGTAATTCCTCCACCCAACAACCCGGTGTCCGCTTCAAAGGAACTATAAGCCGGGGTTTAATACCTCTCAAAATTTCTTGATTTTCCCTCTCTGCTTGACCATTAGATTGGGGGTGAGCCATCGATGCTATATCAAGCCGGATGTGCTCACGTTGGCAGAACTCCTCCATCTCTCCCTTTGACATATTAGTACAATTATCAGTTATAATACTGTGTGGAAAGCCAAACCGGAACATCACCTTTTTGATGAATTAAACCGCCGTGGCCGCATCACACTTACTGACTGGCTCTGTTTCCACCCATTTGGTGAATTTATCAACTGCCACTAATAAGTGGGTCTTTTTGTCCTTGGATCGCTTGAAGGGTCCAACCATATCGAGCCCCCAAGTCGCAAATGGCCAAGTTATTGGAATCATCCTCAACTCCTGAGCCGGAATGTGAGCACGGCGTGCGAATTTTTGATAACCGTCACATCTCTTGACCAAATCCTTTGCATCAGCATGAGCTGTTAACCAGTAAAAACCATGGTGAAAAGCTTTAGCAACCAAAGACTTTGAACCGGCATGGTGACCACAATCCCCTTCATGGATTTCTCGCAAAATCTCACAACCCTCTTGAGGAGAGACACAACGCTGAATTGCACCTGAAACGCTGTAACGATGTAACTCTCCGTTGAGTATGGTCATGGACTTGGAACGCCGGATTATCTGTCGGGCCAAGGTTTCATCGTCTAGTAACTCGCCCCGGTTCATGTAAACCAGATACGGGATTGTCCAATCCGGTATGACATGCAAAGCCGCCACCAATTGAGCCTCCAGATCAGGAATAGCCAACTCTTCCTCTGTTGGTACCTTGACTGACAGATTATGCAATATGTCAAGAAAGACATTGGGTGGAACCGGTTTATGCTGAGAACCAAGGCGACTTAAAGCGTCTGCCGCTTCATTCTTTCGCCGGTCTATATGGTCCACCTGATAACCCTTGAAGTGACCAGCCATTGTGTCCACCTCTCGTCGATATGCAGCCATGAGTGGGTCTTTAGAATCCCAAGTGCCAGACACCTGTTGGGCTACCAAATCTGAATCCCCAAAGCACTTAACTCGGCTTAAGTTCATCTCTTTAGCCATCCGAAGACCATGGAGTAAGGCCTCATATTCAGTTGCATTGTTAGTACAAGGGAACATTAAACGAAGGACATAAAAAAATTTGTCACCTCGTGGGGAAGTTAGTATGACTCCAGCCCCCGAGCCCTCCAACTGTCTGGATCCATCATAGTGAATAGTCCAGTACGTGTTATTTGGTTTTTCCTCTGGTGCCTGCAACTCTGTCCAATCATTGATGAAGTCCATGAGTGTTTGGGATTTGATCGCTGTGCGAGGTATGTATTTGAGCCCGTGAGGTCCAAGCTCAGTAGCCCATTTGGCAATCCGGCCCGTTGCTTCTCTGTTTTGAATGATATCTCCCAGAGTGGCTGAACTGACCACTGTGACAGGATGACCTTGAAAATAGTGTTTAAGCTTCCGGCTTGCCATAAACACTCCATACACCAGTTTCTACCAATGTGGATACCTCTACTTTGACTCATGAGCACCTCACTGATATAATAAACCGGCCGTTGAACCGGATATTCCTTACCAGCTTCCTTGTGATCCACCACAATAGCCACGCTAACAGCTCAGGAATTAGCAGCCACGTATAGCAATAACGGCTCCTTATCGATCGGTGCTGCAAGCACAGGCGGTTCAGCTAACTGCCTCTTCAGATCCTCGAACACTTTATCAGCTACCTCGCTCCAGACAAAATTATCTGTTTTCTTGAGCATCTGATATAAAGGGATAGCCTTCTCCCCAAGACGACTGATAAACCGGCTCAAAGCCGTAATCCGGCCGGCCAAACGTTGAACGTCATTGATACACGCCGGTTTAGCCAAAGATGTAATTGCTGAATTTTTTCCGGATTAGCCTCAATGCCTCTATTTGACACCAGAAAACCCAAGAGTTTGCCTGCTGGAACTCCAAAGACACACTTCTCTGGATTGAGCATCATCTTGTAAACCCAGAGGTTGTCAAAGGTTTCTCTCAAGTCATCTATCAATGTTTCCTCCTTTCTGGATTTTATCACAATATCATCCACGTATGCATGAACATTGCGCCCAATCTACTTATGAAGACAATTCTGAACACAGTGTTGATAAGTCGCCTGGGCACTCTTGAGCCCAAAGGGCATGGAGACATAGCAGAAGGATCCAAAGGGAGTGATGAAAGATGTCTTCTCCTGGTCCTTAACTGCCATTTTGATCTGATGATAACCAGAGTAAGCATTCAAAAAACACAAACGGTCACAACCCGCCATAGCATCAATGATCTGATCAATACGAGGGAGGGCAAAGGGGTCTGCAGGACAAGCCTTGTTCAAATCTGTGTAATCCACACACATACGCCAAGTGCCGTTTTTCTTAAGAACTAGCACTAGATTAGCCAACCACTCTGGGTGAAAGACTTCCACTATAAACCCTGCGGCCAACAATCGAGCTACCTCCTCACCAATAGCCTTGCGCCTTTCTTCATTGAAGCGGCGAAGAAACTGCCGGACCGGTTTAAACTTAGGATCAATGTTAAGTGTGTGCTCAGCAAGTTCCCTCGGTACACCTGGCATGTCAGAAGGTTTCCATGCAAAGATGTCCCGGTTCTCACAGATGAACTCGATGAGCGCGCCTTCCTATTTGGGATCCAGGTTAGTGCTGATGCTGAACTGCTTGGACGAATCGCCAGGAACAAAATCAATCATCTTAGTGTCTGTGGCCGATTTGAATTTCAACGCCGGATCATGTTCCGTAGTTGGCTTTTTCAAAGAGGTCATATCTGCCGGATCAACTTGCTCCTTATAGAACTTCAGCTCCTCTGTGGCACAAACCGATTCAGCATAAGCCGCATCACCTTCCTCACACTCCAAAGCGATCTTTCTGCTCCCGTGTACTATGATAGTCCCCTTATGACCTGGCATTTTAAGCTGTAGATAAACATAACACGGCCTCGCCATGAACTTAGAGTAAGCCGGCCGCCCGAACAAAGCGTGGTATGGACTTTTGATTTTCACCACCTCAAAAGTAAATGTTTCTGACCTTGAATCATAATCATCTCCAAAAGCCACCTCTAAGGCTATCTTGCCCACTGGATACGCAGACTTGCCAGGTACCACACCATGAAAAACAATATTTGACGGTTTAAGATTCTTATCTGTCAACCCCATACGGCAGAATGTATCACAATATAGAATGTTGATACTACTTCCCCCGTCCATGAGTACCTTAGTGAACTTGTATCCCCCAACTTGAGGGGCCACCACTAAGGCAAAGTGACCCGGATTGTCAACCCAGGGTGGGTGATCCTCTCTACTCCACAAAATGGGCTGCTCAGACCAGCGCAAATACTGAGGCACAGTCGGTTCAACAGAGTTTACTGCCCTCTTGTGAAGCTTCTGATCACGCTTACACAAGCTAGTGGTGAAGACATGATATTGCCCACTATTTAGCTGCTTAGGATTGCTCTGATAACCCGACTGCTGTTGCTGCTGGTGGTTCCCCTGATGGTTGTAACCCCCCTGGTTGCCTTGGTGCCCTTGATTGATGTGTCCGGTTTGATTATCCTGAAGTCCTGAACCGGAACTGCCACCTTCGTAACCCGGCCCGTGGAAACCACCTCCTGAACCGCCAGGCGGACCATTATCGTACTGGAACATATTGGAGTTCTTGAAATCTCGCATGATATAACAATCCTTCCAAAGATGCGACGTCGGCTTCTCCTTTGATCCATGCTTTGGACAGGGTTGATTTAACATGCGCTCCAAATTGGGGCCCGAACCTCCGCCCCTCTGAGGCTGCTTGCCCTTACGACGCTGGACATTCTCCTGAGCATTGGTGTTAGTGACAAAGTCCAAGTTGTTGTCTGCTTTGCGCTTACCACTGTTCCCATGGCCTGCCAGATTATGCTGCTGACCCTTCGTGTTGACGTTCTTTTTCCCTTTCCCCGGTTTGTCCTCCTATGAGTCAGGGTCTTTGGTATTATCTGAATCGGCGTACTTAACCAAAGCGGCCATAAGCGTTGACATATCATTGCAGTGATGTTTGAGCCTTCCTAGCTTCTGTTTGAGCGGCAGAAAACGGCAATTGCCCTCCAACGTTAGCACTGCGGTATCTGCATTGATACGATCTGATGAATGCAAAATTGCTGAGACCCGCTTGACCCAATGGGTCATGGACTCCCCCTCCTCTTGGACACAAGCAGCCAGATCCACGATTGACATGGGCTGCTTACAAGTATCTTTGAATTCTGGAAAAACCGGTGCTTCAATTCGGCCCATGACCCGACAGAGTTAGTTGGTAAGCTCTTCAACCAAGTACGAGCTGTTCCTTCCAACATCATGGTGAAGTGAAAGGATCGATATGGTTGACTAGAGGGGGGGTGAATAGGCAACTACCAATTTTTAACTTTTCTTTATCAAATTAAACTTTGCATCAAAGTAGGTTGTCTAGATGTGCAACTAGGTGAGCAACCTATATGATGCAAAACCAACAAGCAAGCTAGCAAACAAGAGAAGTAACACTAAAGAGCTTGCACAAGTAAAGGTAAGAGATAACCAAGAGTGGATCCGGTGAAGATGAGGATGTGTTACAGAAGTTCCTTCCCTTTGTGGGGAAGTACGTCTCCGTTGGAGCGGTGTGGAGGCACGATGCTCCCTAAGAAGCCACTAGGGCCACCGTATTCTCCTCACGCCCTCACACAATGCGAGATGTCGTGATTCCATTATTGGTGCCCTTGAAGGCGGCGACCGAACCTTTACAAACAAGGTTGGGGCAATCTCCACAACTTAATCAAAGGCTCCCAACAAAACCATGAAGCTTCACCACAATGGACTATGGCTCCGTGGTGACCTCAACCGTCTAGGGTGCTCAAACACCCAAGAGTAACAAGATCCGCTAGGGATGAGTGGGGGAATCGAAAATCCCTTGGTGGAAGTGTAGATCAGGGCCTTCTCAACCACTCCCGAGCAAATCAACAAGCTTGATTGGCTAGAGAGATAGATCGGGTGAAAATGGAGCTTGGAGCATTTAATGGAGCTTGAGCAATAAATGGAGCTTGGGGGAGGAAGAGGTAGGTCAAAGAGAAGAAGGGGACCCCCTTTTATAGTGGGGGCAACAATCCAACCGTTGCCCCTCACCAACCAGCCCTGCACAGGGCGGTACTACCGCTGAGAGGGGGTGGTACTACCGCCAGGTCAGCGGTACTGCCGCGCCAGCCAGCGGCACTGCCGCGCAGAGGAGACTAGTAGGGAATAGGACCCAACGCGGTACTACCGTGGTGGTAGGGGCGGTACTGCCGCTCCAAGAACGATACTACTGCCTCTACAACCGCAACTAGTGCCGCAAAACCCGACACGAGAAAAAGACACCTCGAGTCGAGGCGGTAGGAGCCACACAGCCCAGTGGTACTACGGCAGCGGGGTCACGGGCGGTACTACCGCCGTGGAGCGGTACTGCCGCTTGTGACCCTTTGGCCGTACTACCGCTGGTAGTGCGGTACTACCGCTGGGGCACAGAAGAGAGAGAGAGAGAATCTCTCCAAAGAGGCTAAGGATGAGGCGGAGGTGCCAGGCACCCCAGCGCTACTACTACTGTGGAACCACGGGCGGTACTACCGCTGTGGAGCGGTACTGCCGCTTGTGGCTCCTCAGCGGTACTACCGCTGGGTTGCGCGGTACTACCGCTTGGACGCAGACAGGATAAGGAAGAGAAGAGAGATCTCTACAATGGAATGGAAAAGGTTGGAGGGTGAGAAGCTGATGTGTACATGTTGATTCCACCCATGCAATACCCCACCGGACCCCCTCTTGATAGTACGGTGCCCTCTGCGCAACTAGTCCACCGAGAAAGAAACGAAAGAGCTACACCGTCTTGAAATATACTCCGAGGGGAAGAAAACGTCTCGTGCCAGGGGAGAATCTGTGAAATATTCAAAGCACGAGATTAGTCCGCAAACATGTTGTCATCAATCACCAAAACTACCTTGAGAGAGATATGCCGTAACAATCTCCCCCTTTTTGGTGGATTGATGACAACTAGGGATTTGTGCAAGGAAAAGAAATAAAAGAAGAAAACTCTGAACTACAAAATATAGACGGGCTCCCCCAGAATGTGTGCACCTAGATAGTGGAGCATTCGGAGCAAGACACACACATTCGGATCAACACTCCCCCTATATTTTATAGTCCAACAATACTAAGCACAAGATATATGAGAGAAGAGAATAAAACAAGACAAGCATGCATCTCATAATAAACTACAGTACTGAATAGACATAAGTAATAAGGTAGCGATAGGGAGCATATGTCTCACACCATATGTCTAGAACTTAGGTCTCACAGGCACCAAACCAAATAAAGACACAGAGAGAACACACAAGAAACCACAAGACGACTCAAAGCACGGCAATAACACAAATCCCTACACTCTCTCCCCCTTTGGCAGCGAGACACCAAAAAGGGGAAAGAGTGACGCTACGACTCCAGGTGATGGGAAGATGAAGATCTCGAACATCACATCTCTACATCTTCATCGTGGGTTGAAAACAGCTCGGCATCGGAGTCGGTCCAAGGGCAATGCTGATGAATCCATTCCTCCTCTTCAGTGATCTGACCCTCAGACCCACTGGCAACTGTCGCTCCCATCTGACGCATGAGCTCCTTGTGGCGCGTCCTGGCATGCTTCTCCGCCACATGAGTCATGTACTGACCATGAGACTCCATGCAGAAAAGCTTCTTCATCTTGCGTTTAAGCTTCTGTGCCCATGATGGTTCTGTACTAGAGGGCCCAAAGTCCTCTGCATGATCATCAGTAGCAGCCCCACCCTCGGTCCCCATGGCAGCAACAGCAGCAGACGGATCCCCCATGGCAGCAGCAGCAGACGGACCCCCTGTGTGAGGCGCTAGGGTGGCCCAATTGTCCTTCTTCCTCAGACGCTTGATCTCATGAGAAACCAAGTCTCCAGTTTCTAGCAACACTCTGGGATAAGTCTGTGCCCAGGCCCTCTCAATGAGCCTCATGATGAATGGACCATATATAGGGCACTTGCGCTCAGACACGGCAGAGAGAAGTTCAGACCACATGACATGAGAAATATCCAGGCTCTCTCTAGTGCTTGCTTCCTTCTCATGATGACAGAAAAGGAGCATGTCCACGAGGTAAGAGTGGACCATATCCAGATTCCCGATCCGAGGGAAGAGAGTCTCACGGAAGATGCGATAAAGAATGTCCAGATACGGAGACAGCTCATAGGTCTTCTTCTTAGTTACTGGGTGAACTTTCATAGTGCAGTAGGGCCAAAGGGCTTGCTTGTGGGTGGACGTAGCATTGCGGTGAGGGCGGAAACCGACAGGAGTCTCAAGCCCGTGATCCACCACATCAAGTAACTCCATGAAAGCCTTCAACTTGACGGAAAGCAGCTTGCCATTGGTCATCCATGTTAGAGTCCTGTCGACATCCGTCCCAAGATGGACGGTGGCATAGAATTGAGCCACCAAATCCCATCGAAATCCTTATTGAATTGCATGATCCTGAGAATGTTCAGCTGAGTGCACATCTGAAGGGCTTCGCCAAAGTACTCCCGGTCCTTCTCCATAGCATCAGTGTCAATGGAGCGAACATCAACAAAGAGATTCTTCTTGGCCTTGATCACATCAAAGTAGATGGCAAACTGAAAACGGTTCCAGAACGGGCGGTTGACCAAAGTGGGTTCTTGGTCCACCGCATAGGGGTTGCAGCGCCGCTTCTCCCAAAACTCCTTGTTGGTCATCTCAGTCACAGTCTTCCCTTTTGGCTTGTTGGCGGATCTCTTCGTTTGCTGAGGAGGTGGAGGAACACTTGCGGATGCACTTGCTGGAGGCGGTTGGGTGCTCGAGGAGCCACCAGCTGGCTCAGAGGTGCGGTAGCGTTTTGATGTTGCACGCCCGGGGTTGATACGGCGAGCTTCATGCTCAGAATGGTCATCACCTGGAGCCAAACACAAGAACACGCAAAACAACCAGAAAGAACAAGCATAAGCCAACAAACACAACAAAAATAATCAAGGTAAGGTGGGAATTTGATGGAATTTAGCATGCAGCGGTAGTACCGTGACATGCCCGAGGTAGTACCGCCGAAGCGGTAGTACCACCCCAAAGAGAGCGGTAGTACCGCTCGAGGTCAAGCGGTAGTACCGCTCCAACGAGAGCGGTAGTACTGCTCGAGGCGGAGAAACAACAGTTTCCTACAGCACGAGGCGGAGAAACAACGGTTTCCTACTACCGTGGTCAGATCCGGCACTACCGGCCTGCCAAATTCAAAAATATTCCTACCAAACTCTAATCGAGATAGTCTAGTTGCCTTCTCCAACCAACTCAAGCCTAGATTTAGCCAAAAATCTAGAGATGCAACCACCATTGCCCCTAAGAAACAAGATCTGAAAACGAGACAAAAGGAAAGAAGGAACGGGGACAATACCGGCATCCATGGCAAGAGAACGGGGTGGGGATCGACTCCACCAAAGGAAATGGAGAGGGACGCCCTGGAGACGGAGATCCGCCGAAGCCCTCCCGCGGCGAGTGGAGGCTGGAGAGAGGAAGAGGGAAGAGGGGGCGAAGTGAATGGGTATGGGGGAGAAGAAACCTCCCCCTGCCCCAATATAACCCCCTAGTCCCGTCCCTCAGCGGTAGTACCGTGCTGGGGGCGGTAGTACCGCTTATGAGCGGTAGTACCACGCACCACCAGCGGTAGTACCGCCCAGCACGCCACGGAAACCAAACAAACAAGGCTTTTGCTCGAAGGAAAGACAAAAACAGCAAGAAAAAGAGCACACCAGCAAATGACCAAGACACACCTCTCAAAAGAGGGTGGTGGCCGAGGCCACCTATGTTTGAGTCAAAAGGTATGGCGCCACGAAGATTTTAACCTTGGGCCCATGACCAAAACTCGTCTTTGAAGCACAAGTACCATCAACAATGGCTAAAGTGAAAGACTTGATCAATTTATGCATAATGGGGGGAGGGAGAGTTCATTGAGAGAACAACAATCCCCCTATGTCCATGCCTACACCTAAACTAGACAACAAAATGAGCGTGGTGGGGTGTGCAAGGGTTCAAGCCACATTGCTCGAATCAATGATATTTAGCTCATGCCTTAACTCGCGAAATCTTGCTTCATCCAAGGGCTTCGTGAAAATATCTGCAAGGTTGTCATGAGTGTTTACATAGTTGAGCTCGATCTCTCCTCGCCTAATGTGATCCCGGATGAAGTGATACCGAATCTCAATATGCTTCGTCTTGAAGTGTTGCACCGGGTTGAGAGAGATCTTGATGGCACTTTCATTGTCACACCAAAGAGGCACTTTGTCACAAGTGACACCGTAATCCTTTAAAGTTTGCCTCATCCATAGGAGTTGTGCACAACAACTACCGGCGGCAACATACTCCGCCTCAGTGGACGAGAGAGACACACAACTTTGCTTTTTGGAAGACCAACTTACCAAAGAGCAACCAAGGAATTGGCACCCTCCGGAAGTGGACTTCCTATCCACTTTGTCTCCCGCCCAATCGGAATCCGAGTAACCTACAAGCTTGAAGTTTGATCCTCTTGGGTACCATAAGCCAAAGTTTGGGGTATGAGCCAAATATCGAAAGATTCGTTTGACCGCCACATAGTGACTTTCCTTAGGTGCGGCTTGAAACCGTGCACAAATTCCCACACTCAACATGATGTCCAGTCTAGATGCACAAAGGTAAAGCAAGGATCCAATCATGGAACGATATACCTTTTGATCAACCACTTTACCATTGGGATCTAAGTCAAGTTGCCACTTGGTGGGCATTGGAGTGGAAGCCGGCTTGATGTCACTTAGCTTGAATCTCTTGAGCATGTCTTGAGTGTATTTGGATTGATTGATGAAGGTTCCTTCTCTTCTTTGCTTCACTTCGAACCCTAGAAAGAACTTCAACTCTCCCATGGAGGACATCTCGAACTTTGAGGTCATGAGAGCGGCAAATTCCTCATTGAAAGCTTTGTTAGGAGAACCAAAGATAATATCATCACCGTATAATTGGCACACAAACAACTCCCCTTTGACCTTCTTAGTAAAAAGAGTGGGGTCGATTAGCCCAACTTCAAAACCACGGTCTTGTAACAACTCGGTAAGGTGGTCATACCACGCACGTGGGGCTTGTTTAAGGCCATAGAGTGCCTTATCAAGTTGATACACATGATCGGGAAAGTAGGGATCCTCGAACCCGGGGGGTTGCTTGACGTAAACCAACTCATTAATAGGATCATTAAGAAAAGCACTCTTCACATCCATTTGTTGTAACTTAAAGTTATGATGAGAAGCATATGCAATCAACATGCGAATGGATTCAAGACAAGCAACGGGAGCAAAGGTTTCACCGTAGTCGATACCCTCGACTTGAGAGTAGCCTTGTGCTACCAAACGAGCCTTGTTGCGAATGATAATCCCATGGGCATCTTGCTTGTTCTTAAATATCCACTTGGTTCCTATGACATTGTGATTCCCGGTCGGTCTTGGCACCAATCTCCACACTTTGTTGCGCTCGAAGTTGTTGAGTTCTTCATGCATGGCATTGAGCCAATCCAGATCTTCTAGCGCTTCATAGACCTTGTGGGGTTCCACACAAGAGACAAACGCGTGATGCTCACAATAATTTGCTAATTGTCTACGAGTGCTTACCCCCTTTCTTAAGCTTCCAAGCACATTCATCATGAGATGATCCTTGGTGGAGAGCTTGGAAGCAACCTTGGCGGCACGGCGCTCTAATTCCTCCTCGGGGGTGAGATGAGGAGTGGTCACTTGATCATCTTGAGCGTCGTCTTGGGCTTGTTCTTGTTCTTGAACTTGCTTGGAGGAGAGAACTTGACCTTGGGCATCACTTGATGTGTCAACACCGTCTTGAGCGTGATCTTTCCCTTGGTCATGTTCTTGAGGATGAGGGCCTTCATGTTGTTCTTCGGAAGCGTGTAGGCCTTGGGTTGGTGATGGCTCCACTTGAGTGGAGCTTTGTCCTTCTCCTTCGGCCACAAGGGGTTCCTCAATGGGTAGGATAAAGCCAACACCCATTCTTCTTATAGCTTGGGGAGGAATTTCATCACCTACATCACAAGTGCCACTTTGCTCCACTTGGGAGCCGTTATTCTCATCAAACTCCACGTTACACGTCTCCTCAATAAGTCCCGTGGATTTATTAAGGACACGGTAAGCATGAGAGTTTGTAGCATAACCAACAAATATGCCCTCATAAGCTCTAGCCTCAAATTTAGACAACTGAACACCTTTCTTGAGAATGAAACACTTACACCCGAATACCCGGAAGTACTTGAGATTGGGCTTGTTACCGGTGAGTATCTCATATGGAGTCTTGTTCAAGCCCTTGCGGAGGTAGAGCCAATTGGATGCATGACACGCGGTGTTGATGGCTTCAGCCCAAAAGTTGTACGGAGACTTGAACTCTGCCATCATGGTCCTTGCCGCATCCATCAACGTCCGGTTCTTCCTCTCCGCAACACCGTTTTGTTGAGGGGTGTATGGTGCGGAATATTGATGCTTGATTCCCTCATCACTAAGAAATTCATCCAAGGTGTAGTTCTTGACTCGGTGCCGTTGTCACTTCTTATTGTCAAGATCTTTGCATTGTGTTGACGTTGTGCTTCATTTGCAAAGTCAATGACGGTTTGTTGGGTCTCGCTCTTCCTCTTGAAGAAATACACCCACGTGTACCTTGAGTAGTCATCCACAATCACCAAGCAATACTTCCTACCTCCAAGACTATTGAAGGATGGAGGCCCAAAGAGATCCATGTGAAGGAGCTCCAAAGGCCTCTTCGAATAAATGATAGTCGTGGAGGGTGAGCCTTGTCATGTAGCTTTCCTTTGATACAGGCACTGCAAGCACGATCTTTAGCAAAACTAACATTCGTTAGTCCACGGACATGGTCCCCCTTGAGAAGACTTTGCAAAGATCTCATATTGACATGGGCTAAACGGCGATGCCAAAGCCATCCCACATCAACTTTAGCCATTAGGCATGTCGCGGTCTTAGTGGGTCGCTCTGAAAAGTTAATCACATATAGACCGTTCTCGACATGCCCAACAAAGGCTACTTTAAGAGTCTTGCTCCACAAGAGGCAT
Source organism: Triticum aestivum (assembly GCF_018294505.1). Taxonomy (NCBI): domain Eukaryota; kingdom Viridiplantae; phylum Streptophyta; class Magnoliopsida; order Poales; family Poaceae; genus Triticum; species Triticum aestivum. The sequence goes on along the minus strand of NC_057803.1, from coordinate 7,155,155 downwards.
GGTATCGATATCAAAGAAAGTGGCAAAGCCCATGATTGCAAGTTGACAAACGGAAAGTAAATTGTATGGAAGGGACTCAACAAGCATGACCTTCTCGATCGTGAGATCATGAGAGATGACCACCTTGCCAAGTCCCAATACCTTAGAAGATGAGGCGTCACCCCACTCGACATTGGTGGGCATAGATGGAACCTTGTGCACGTCCACCACCAAGTCCTTGCTTTCGGTCATATGATTTGTAGCTCCGCTATCGAGCAACCATGATCCCCCACCGGAAGCAAACACCTACAAGAGATCAATGCTTGGTTTTAGGTACCCATTTTGTACTGGGTCCTTTGATGTTAGTAACAAGGGTTTTTGGAACCCAAATAGACCATTCAATGTATTCATGAGGAGAACCAACAAATTTGGCATAAACATGCCCATCACTAGCACGGCATAACACATAAGAAGGATTAAAATCGCCGGCTTTGTTGGGAGGGGTGACATTGCCCTTCTTGACATTGTTCTTCTTCTTCTCCTCGGAGGCACTCTCTCCCTCCTTCACAAAGGTTTGCATGAGAGGAGGAGGTCGTTTGGTCTTGTCATTCTTCTTCTTGTTCTTGGAGTCGGGCACATACCCAACCCCTTCCTTGGCCACAACTCCCTTTGGGTTGATCAAGAGATCGTTGAGGTTCTTCTTGCCTTGTATTCAAGTTGCAAGACCTCTCTCAAGTTGCCCCTTTAGCTTAGCGTTCTCCTCAACGAGATGCACATGCTCACAACATGGGTTAGTAGCATTTGCATTATCAATTAACATCATACGAGGGAAAGTGGCTTTTTCCTTGGTTAGCTTTACTTGAAGTTGATCATGAGACTATTTGAGGCTAGCATGAGCACCCTTCAAGACCTTGTGAGCCTTGTCAAGTAGATCAAACTCCTCTTTGAGTCTAGCAAGATCAACCTCAAGTTCGGCCTTCTCGGAGTTTAGCACATGAGAAACTATGAGGACATGATCATAATCTTTCTTTAACTTAGCATGATCAACGTTGTGTGACTCCTCAAGAGCCAAACGAAGACCACGCTCTTCCTCAAGAGCATTGGAAAGATCCAAAATCTCATCGGCATAGTCACGACTATGCCCTTCCATCTTAGTGATGGTGTCTTCGTGAGCCTCGATCATGTCATTGGCTTCACCAAGTTGTTCCAAGAGAGCAACAAAGTGCTTCTTGGATTTTCCCTTGAGTTTGCCCATAAAGGCCTCAAACTTGTTAGCCTCCACATTAGCTCCCTCAAGTTCATTAATGCTATCCGTCGGAGAAGGATGATTAATGATGGTAGTTTTGATATTGGGGGTTACCTTGTTGGTGGCTTTAGCCATGAGGCACTTGGCGGTGATGCTCTCATTGGGTGAGTCGAAGAGAGACACCCGTGAAGTCGTCGCAATGGCAATGGAGGCCATGGCAACCGACTCATCATCTTCATCATCGTTATCATCCTCATTGTACTCTTCTTGTACAACCAATGCCTTGGGAGGAGTCTTCTTGGTGAAGTTGTTCTTGTTGGGGAACGACTTGGCCTTTTCTTTTCGGATGAGCTTGCCACCATTGTCTTCCCTCTTCTCATATGGGAATTCCGCAACAAAATGACTCACGTTGCCGCAATTGTAGCAAGTCCTTACACGTTGCTTGCCCCTCGTGCCACTCGAGTTGTTTTTGCTAAAGTTTGGCCTCGAGTTTTTCTTGCTCCAAAATTGCCTTGAAGCAAGTGCCATGTGTTCATGATATGCATACTTCGTATCTTCGGGGTTGCTCTCCTCTTCTTCCTCTTCTTCTTCTTCAACGGTGAGCTTGGCCTTCAATGCAAGGTTAGGCTTCTTTGCCCGTTGAGAACGGAGCACTGCATTGTCGGCGGTCTTGTCCAAAATGTTCATGGCCACAAACTCATCCAACACTTCGCTTGAGGTCAAAGTGTGGAAGTCCAGTCTTTGACGAATGACGGAGGACATGGCCTTGTGGTAGGGCATCATTGCCTTGAGGAATTTGCGCTTGATCCAATTGTCATCCGTGTCCTTGCTCCCGTGATCTCGTAGTGAGACCGCGAGTTTGGTTACTCTCCGATAAAGCTCACGAGGTTCTTCATCTTCTTTCATAGGCCTCATCTTGCACCACTTCATAGTTGGAGCGTTGAATGCTTGCGCTTCCCCGGTAGAGAGAGACAACACAATGCCATGCATCTTTGGCCAAGGCGAAGGGATGAAGATGAGGTAGGTCTTCGGGTGGAATTGCATCTTGAATGATAAAGAGAGCATTCTCATTGAATTGATTATCCGCGGCTTCTCGAGGAGTGAAGTTGCTTGGATCATGCGGATAAAAACCTTCTTCAATGATTCTCCAAAGGTTAGTGTTCACATGATTTAAATGACGTTTAAAGCGGTAAACCCAAGAATCAAAGTCCTCATTTTTCACAATCTTAGGGGGAGGACCGGCATGATTCATATGAGTAGAAGGAACCGGTCCACCATAAACAAGTGGTGGTTCCACATGAGCAAAGATGTCGGTGCCATTTTTACCACTAGAAGATGGAGCCTTTTCACTACTAGCTTCCCCCTTATCGGGGATAGCATCCGTCACCTTGTTGGTGGGATCACCCACTTTCAACGGTGCGGTGGAAAGTTTAAGCCCCATAAGAAATTTAGTAAACATGCTTTCAACCTCGGTCATCATGGAGGTCTTCAATGTCTCTAAGGCCACATTGAATTCCTCACGAGAGACCGAGGTTCCCCCATCGCCCGTGGACGAGACCGGAGTGTTCCTCCACACCGTCTACGGTATCAACCATACTCTTTGGACGGTAAAGTCCTTAATAAAGAGACGAGGCTCTGATACCAATTGAAAGGATCGATATGGTTGACTAGAGGGGGGTGAATAGGCAACTACCAATTTTTAACTTTTCTTTATTAAATTAAACTTTGCATCAAAGTAGGTTGTCTAGATGTGCAACTAGGTGAGAAACCTATATGATGCAAAACCAACAAGCAAGCTAGCAAGCAAGAGAAGTAACACTAAAGAGCTTGCACAAGTAAAGGTAAGAGATAACCAAGAATGGATCCGGTGAAGACGAGGATGTGTTACCGAAGTTCCTTCCCTTTGAGGGGAAGTACGTCTCCGTTGGAGCGGTGTGGAGGCACGATGCTCCCCAAGAAGCCACTAGGGCCACCGTATTCTCCTCACACCCTCACACAATGCGAGATGCCGTGATTCCACTATTGGTGCCCTTGAAGGCGGCGACCGAACCTTTACAAACAAGGTTGGGGCAATCTCCACAACTTAATCGGAGGCTCCCAACAAAACCACGAAGCTTCACCACAAGGGACTATGGCTCCGTGGTGACCTCAACCGTCTAGGGTGCTCAAACACCCAAGAGTAACAAGATCCGCTAGGGATGAGTGGGGGAATCGAAAATCCCTTGGTGGAAGTGTAGATCGGGGCCTTCTCAACCACTCCCGAGCAAATCAACAAGTTTGATTGGCTAGAGAGATAGATCGGGCGAAAATGGAGCTTGGAGCATTTAATGGAGCTTGAGCAATAAATGGAGCTTGGGGGAGGAAGAGGTAGGTCAAAGAGAAGAAGGGAACCCCCTTTTATAGTGGGGGGAACAATCCAACCGTTGCCCCTCACCAACCAGCCCCGCACAGGGCGGTACTACCGCTGAGAGGGGGCGGTACTACCGCTAGGTCAACGGTACTGCCGAGCCAGCCAGCGGCACTGCCGCGCAGAGGAGACTAGTAGGGAATAGGACCCAACGCGGTACTACCGCGGTGGAGTGGTACTGCCGCTTGTGACCCTTCGGCCGTACTACCACTGGTAGTGCGGTACTACTGCTGGGGCACAGAAGAGAGAGAGAGAGAATCTCTCCAAAGAGGCTGAGGACGAGGCGGAGGTGCCAGGCACCCCAGCGGTACTACTGCTGTGGAGCCACGGGCGGTACTACCGCTGTGGAGCGGTACTGCTACTTGTGGCTCCTCAGCAGTACTACCGCTGGGTTGCGCGGTACTACCGCTTGGACCCAGATAGGATAAGGAAGAGAGGAGAGATCTCTACAATGGAATGGAAAAGCTCGGAGGGTGAGAAGTTGATGTGTACGTGTTGATTCCACCCATGCAATACCCCAGCGGACCCCTTCTTGATAGTACGGTGCCCTCTATGCAACTAGTCCACCAAGAAAGAAACGAAAGAGCTACACCGTCTTGAAATATACTCTGAGGGGAAGAAAACTTCTCATGCCAGGGAAGAATCTGTGAATTATTCAAAGCACAAGATTAGTCCGCAAACATGTTGTCATCAATCACCAAAACTACCTTGAGAGAGAGATATGCCGTAACATGAAGTATTTAGCACATACTGCCTCATCCACATCTAACATCTCCATTGCCATCTTGTAGCTTTCAACCCACGCCTCTGGTTGTAAATCGGCAGTGTAATTTGGTACCTTAGGAGGTCCCTTGAAGTCTTTGGGCAATCTCACATTACGCAATGCGGGGGTGAGACACGGCACCCCTAAGGAACTGAATATCACGTCTGGCTCTACTTAAGCGATAGGGTGAACCGGAGTATGTTGACGAGCCCCGTGCCGAGCTGCCAACTCGGCCTCTCGACGCGCGCGACCATGATCCACTACATCCTGTGCATTAGCACCTTCCCCTACCGGGTTGTGTCCTCGCAGCGAATTACGGCAACGCGCACTGCTTGACACAGCCGGTTTATCCTCAACGTGTCTGCTATAGCTCCGGCTTGGACGGGGAGTGGAATGAATCCTCTCACGACTATGCGAATATGCCTGCTGCTGATTTAGCGCTGTTTGAAGGAGATCTCTGGCCCGACGTGCCTCAATCACAACTGGTGATTCGCCGTCGGTTGGGAGGGCTGCCAAGCGTGAAGCGGCGGCCACAATGTTGTCCAACGGGTTGGAGTAATGCCCGGGAGGTGTTGGTACATACTGTGGCACAACGTTGTTCTGACGAGGCGGGTCCATCGTGCGTGGCTGAACTGGCGCTCCTGTTCCTGGTACCTCTGTCCGGTTTAATATTGCCTGGTTACTAGTTCCTGCTCCTGGCGTATTGAAGAGATTTCGTGGCTCGTAACCCGACGGGAGATGCGATCGATACCTTCTTCTCATGACTTCTTCGGAAGCGTTCTAATCCAGCCTAATCCGGTAGGCCTGAGCTTCCAACTCGGCCCATTCTATAGCCATCCTGGCGGTCTCTGCCGCTAGGTCCGCTTTGGCCTGAGCTATCTGATCCTTCACCTTTGCAATCTCCGCATTGTGCTAATCCCAGGATGCTGCATCCACCTCTGCGGCCATCAATGTTGCCAAAGCGTCGAACAAGTCAGACATGACTTGAGCCGGAGGCGCCGCAGAGCTTCCTGCCCCTACCGGCGTGGTTGTTGTTGAACCGGAGAGTATTGTTGCGGCAGCTGACGAATGAGGCGCCGATTGTGTACCGGCCATGAAGATAGCGGCCCGGTTTGGCACATCAGGAGAGTCCGGAATACTGTTGCCCTCAGATCCTTCGCTAATCCGGCCATCCTGCAACTGATAGAGTGATTCGGTCTCTCCAAAAGACTCGTCATTGGAGCAGACAACAGTTTCTCCATCGGACGCTGGTCCGTCCTCGTATTCTGCTCCATGGATGACGCCTATGAAAACATGCTTCACCATGGGCTGAACCGGCGAAGGGCTTGCACGCTGAGCCGTCTCGATGATGTCGGTGCAGATGTCCGGCTTAGGGGCCGATTTGCCAATCTTGCCGATGAAGACGTGAATCCCGCCAAAGGGGACCCAGTACCCGTATTCGATTGAATCGGCTTCGGGACCCCATCCTGCGTTGTCGATGTAGAGCTTGCCGCGACGACTCTTCATCATCCAGCCCACAGCATATCCCTTGAGTCCATCAAAGCTGCCCTTCAAGAACTCAAAACCATCGCACGATAGCCCCACGGTGGGCGCCAACTATCGTGGGTTTGTCACGGCAGATGTCCTTGTGAAAGGACTTAGTCGTGGAGCCATCGCAACGGGTTAGCTTAAAGGGGTTAAACCGGACAAGGGGACACGAGGAGTTTATACTAGTTCGGCCCCTTCGATGAAGGTAAAAGCCTACGTCTAGTTGTGATTGGTATTGCTAGGGTTTCGAAGGCCAGGGAGCGAATCCGCTTGTCTGGCTCTCGAGTTGTTGTCTGTTGTTCTGAACCGCTGCCGGGTCGTCCCCTTATATACATGGGTGGCACCCGTCGGTTTATAGAGTCCCGAGACCGGCTCATAAACATGTCTGGTTCGGTCTCCACTCTTTCTATCTTACAATACAAGTTACATACCAATGCCGGTTCACGGCTACAGGCCTTAAACCGGTTCTGGGCCCTGGGCCTTTCCTCTTCTGTCTACATGGGCTTCAAGCATAATCAACTACGGATGAAGTTAACCCGGCCTTTCCTGGCCGGTTTACGCCCAGTAGTAATATCCCCAACAATTCCTCTTATTTCTCTCCTTTGGCAAGCATCATGTGGTGAGGAAATATCTAGGCACATATGTCCAGTTGAATATAGATAGCATGCATTATTATTGTTGACATCACCCTTGAGGTGAGTATGTTCGGAGGCGAAACTATAAGCCCCTATCTTTCTATATGTCCGGTTGAAATGTTTTGCTCACGGGTACGAGGTGAGTGTTAGCAATCATAGAAGACTATATGATGGTTGAGTATGTGGACTTGCCTAAATGCTCTGACACGTGACCCTTCCTGAAAAGATGATGAATTGTATTTGCAAAGTTGACCGAGAACATAGTTTGTTGGTTTCTAATAGAGTTTTTGCTTTATACTTTGATTGTGCGATGAACTATTACTTATTCATGAGAAGTATATGATAAAAGTCCTCTGTTTAATTTTGTTGCTGTTATAATAATCAACATGATGCTTCTATGTCCGCATTTTGTTTTTATTGACACCTCTCTCTCAAAGTATGTGGACATGTTTTTCGATTTCGGTTTTCGCTTGAGGACAAGCGAGGTCTAAGCTTGGGGGAGTTGATACGTCTATTCTGCATCATGTTTTCTTACTGTTATTTATAATGTTTTTATCCATAATAATGCTTTTTGGATAATTCTAATGCCTTTTCTCTCATAATTTGCAGGGAACACACCAAGAGGGAGAATTTCGGCAGCTGGAAATCTGGACCTGGAAAAGCTATGTCAGGCTACCTATTCTGCACAACTCCAAATGAGCTGAAACTTCAAGGGGATTTTTTATGGAATATATAAGAATTACTGGAGCCAATAAACACTGAAGGGGGGCACCAGGTGGGCACAACCCACCTGGGCGCGCCCTGGTGGGTTGTGGCCTCATCGGCCCACCTCCGGTGCCCATTCTCTGGTATATAAGTCATTTTGACCTAGAAAAAAATAGGAGGACTTTCAGGATGAAGCGCTGCCGCCTCGAGGCGGAACTTGGGCAGGAGCACTTTTGCTCTCCAGCGGAGCGATTCCGCCAGGGGAACTTCCCTCCCAAAGGAGGGAATCATCGTCATCATCATCACCAACAACTCGCCCATTTTGGGGAGGGCGATCTCCATCAACATCCTCAACAACACCATCTCCTTTTAAACTCTAATTCATCTTTTGTGTTCAATCTTATTACCGAAACTATAGATTGGTACTTGTGGGTGACTAGTAGTGTTGATTACATCTTGTAGTTGATTACTATATGGTTTATTTGGTGGAAGATTATATGTTCAAATCCATTATGCTATTCAATAATCCTCTGATCATGAACATGTTTATCATTTGTGAGTAGTTACTTTTGTTCGTGAGGTCACAGGAGAAATCATGTTCCAAGTAATCATGTGAACTTGATATGTGTTTGATATTTTGATAGTATGTATGTTGTTATTCCCTTATTGGTGTCATGTGAACATCGACTACATGACACTTCACCATATTTGGGTCTAAGGGAATGCATTATGGAGTAGCAATTAGATGATGGGTTGCGAGAGTGATAGAAGTTTAAACCCCAGTTAATGCGCTATTTCGCAAGAGACCGATTGGATCCAAATGTTTAATGCTATGGTTAGAATTTATTTTTAATACTTTTCTCGTAGTTGCAGATGCTTGCGGGAGGGTTAATCATAATTAGGAGGTTTGTTATAGTAAGAACAACACCTAAGCACCGGTCCACCCACATATCAAATTATCAAAATAGCGAACACAAATCAAACCAACATGATGAAAGTGACTAGATGAAATTCCCGTGTATCCTCAAGAACGCTTTGCTTATCATAAGAGACCGTTTTGGCCTGTCCTTTGCCTCAAAAGGATTGGGCTACCTTGCTGCACTTTTGTTACTATTATCGTTAGTTGCTCGTTACAAATTATCTTGCTATCAAACTACTCGCTACTTACAATTTCAGCACTTGCAGACAATACCTTACCAGAAACTACTTGTCATTTCCTTCTCCTCGTTTGGTTCGACACCCTTACTTATCGAAAAGAGCTACAATTGATCTCCTATACTTGTGGGTCATCAATCTCTGACTCGCGTCCCGTTGCAGAAAAAAAAAGCATTTCCCTCCTTACAACAAGATCGTTGTTACAAACCTACGTTTTACAACAAAATCTCTATTGTAAAAGCCTCTCTGCCGCCCCCCCCCCCCCCAAAAAAAAAAGCATTATCCTCATTACAACAAGACCGTTATTGCAAACCTCCATGGCAACAAGATCAATGTTGCAAACATGATGATGCTGGGTGGGTGGATAAAGTTGCCAACCAAAACACATGAGTGGCTGCTGCTGGAACATGCTAGTGAGCCAGAAACGCGCCGTCACTCTAGATCCAACGGCTATGTGCGCGGCCGACATGCACGTTGGATCAGCTGGTTGACAGGAATCAATTCCCATAAAAGTTGCATTTTTTAGTTTTCTTAGGGGTGCATGATTTTTAGTTGTGGATACGAGGTTCTTATAAGACGAGCAGCAAAGCAAAATACTTTTCATGGGCCTGGGTCGTCTAGCCTAAAAAGAAATCTACATCTGGTAAATCTTATTTGGCGGTTGTACAGGAGTACTCCTATATAGCGCGTGACGCACTGGCGAACAAAGCCAGCGCGCATGCTCACCTCCCGCACGCCCTATTCGGCACGCCCATGAGCGGGGCTGGATGCCCACTTGTTTTTATTTATTTATTCTGTATTTTTTCTGTTTCAGTTTCTTCTTCTTTATAATATAAACACAAGATCTAAAAAATAACAAATAAATCAGTAAATTTTATTTTTTTAAACAAATCAGAAAATGCTTCTGGATTAAAAAAATCTTGATTTTCAAAAAATGTTTGCATATTCAGCAACAAATGTTCTTCATTTTTTTTAAATGTCTACGTATTCTCAGAAATGTTCGCGGATTCAAAAAAAATTCGAACCTTTTTTAATAATGACGAAAAAAATCGCATTTGATGACCAAATTGTGAATTTGATGAACAAAATTTGTATAGGATCCGCCGTTCTAGAGGGGCGCTTCTTTCTCTCGCTTATAGCGAGACAGACGCACGCCTCGCCATAGGGAGCCCGCTAAGTGGGCAAGCTCAGTAAGGTTAGTTCAAAAGTTTCGTCCATTTTTTATTAATTTTTAACTTCTGAAAATATCTTGATAAATTCTAAACAAATATATTCTAAAATAATGTATTTAAATTTACTGGTTTAAAAAAATTATTGTGAATATGAAAAATGTTAACACAGTGTAAAAAGTTTGTTAGTGCAACTCTTAAAAATGTTGACATAATTAAAACATTTGTGTGTCTTTTAAAAATGTATACGTGTTTGAAAAAATGTGTTTGACATTTAAAAAATCATATATACAATGTAAGTAATATCCTGGTAATAAACTAAATGACTGTACCATTCAAAAAAGAAGGATGTTTTCATTTGTAAAAATGTTCAGGAGTTTTAAGTATGTTTGTAGAATTCCGGAAAATGATTTAAACATATTTTTATGGATTCAAAAAATATTCTATCATTAAAAAATGTTTCAAAATGCTTAACAAACATTCGGACAAATGTTCAAAAATGTATATTTTAAGAAATGTTAGTCACATATTTGAAAAATATTAAAAGTTTGTGAAATTTGGCTTAAATGTTAAAAAAGTACAAGGCATATGAAAAAATAGACATCAAAACATGTCAATGAAAAACTGTTAATCATGTATTTTAAAATTTGTTAATTGTGTATTTGAAAATTGTTAAACAGGTTTTAGAAAAATCCTGGTGTGTACAAAAAATATGCAATGTGCATGAAAAAGTAGACATGTCTTGAGAAAAATTGGAAAACAAATAAAAAAGGAAGAAAATTGTTGAAAGAAACCAAGAAAACTAAAGGAAATTAAAAAAACTAAAAAATCGTGGAAAACCAAAGAAAACCCGAAGAATAGCGACGCAAATTGTGAAAAACTGACAAGAAAACCAAATTGAAAAAAACTTGAGTGACAGCTACCGTACTGGGCAGGCCCAGTAGAGTTTCGCCAGAGGCGAGTCGGTGCTTCGTATTGCAATAAGCAAGACATTGGTCAAGCGCTTGTAGGCGCACACCCTTTCCCGTCGATCTTCGCTAGTTCTTAAGTGCATTGCCGACCATGTAATCTCTCCTGCACTGGTTTTGAGAACCATCCCTCCAGTTTCTAGGCTGGATTTCTCTGTTTTTTGTTTTTATCGGTTTTTGGTTTGATTTTATCATTTTTCATTTTCATATTTTCTTAAAAAGTGAAGTTTTTTAAATTTGTTGGCATTTTTTAGTTTTTGAACTTTTTTAACGACGTACAACCAAATAATAGCATCTCCAACAAGTCCACCTAAAAACTTTTCCTAAAAGTGGTTATACATGGTGTGCATGTAATTTAGGAGATGTTTGCAGGTGTGGTGTTTTCGCAGATCCCCTATACATTTTTCCCCTCTAACAATTTTATTTTTTCTTAAACTAGCATACAAATGGCATATGCGTGCCTATACTATCAACATAATAATTTAAATAATGTTATTTCGAACACACATACTTGAACATCATTTTAAAATCACAATTTATGAAATTATATTTTAAACTAAAATTCAAATTAAAAACATAACAAGTCCATAAATGGTTCAAATAAGACAAAACAAATGGTTGAAACACAAAGATCAAACATCCAATATATGATTCGCCTAAAGGATCGCCGCCTCCCTCCCCCCCCCCTCTCCTCTGAGGCGGCTATGGATGGGCCGCTTGCCCACCAGATTGCCTAGGCCTAGCCGGCGGCGACAACGGTTGGGTGGACAAGCCGAGGAGGTTAGCGATACAAGGGGTGCAATGGACGACGGGGAGGGCGGTAGCATGATTGACGTAGGACATTGGTGGCGACAGGTGAAGGGGCGCGTGAAACTTCACGAGGGAGAGGGAGGTTGTCTCCCGTCGGGTATGGGGGAAAGTTTACGGGAAGACTTTCTTCCTTAGATAAAGGGGAGGTTGGGTTGATTATACAGAGCTCCTTAAAAATATTCGCGTTTACAGGTCTTTTGGATAAGTTTTTTATACAGAAAATGGGACTTATTGTAGATGCTCCTTGTGGTGGTTGATGTTTCACTAAGTACATTTTTGAAAAATCACATTAGCTAAACGTCAATGGACTGACTTTAGCTAATGGGTCAGTCAATTTTGAGATTCCTGAAGAAAGTCGTCGGAGGAATGCCAGAGGGGAGGAAGGAGAAGGAGGGGCTCGTCGTCATCACCCCATCATCTATCTTAGGGTTTTGGGTGGGGGCGATGGCGGGGCGTCACTGAAGAAATAACACGACGCGGGGGAGAGGGGGGCCTAGAGGGATGGCCGGGGACGGTGGAAGACTGGTGGTGGGTGATGGTTCAGGGAAAGGCGGGGTGGCGAGTCGATCATGGGAGGGCCACCAGGCCCGGATGGCGGGGGCTGGCGGCCCGTGCGGCGGTCAGCTGAGAAAAAAGGAAGAGAAAGCTGAGAAAAAAGGAAGAGAAAGGCCATTGCGTTGTCGTAGGGTTGAAAATGGTCGAGTGACCCAAATTTGAAAGTCAGGCGACTTACATCCTGGCACGCCTTGAGAAATAGACTCGCAAATCATGTGTTTGTGTAGTGGTACCTGGCTCGTTACCGTGCCCCATGAACTTCCGAGAGAATGTATCCCATGCAACGATGGAATTGGTGCACCAGGTGCACCAGTGAGTTATGGGCCATTTGATTGAGAAGGAACGGACAAGATCTAGGTACAAGCTGGGCTGCTGGCACACTTGCAAAATGAACCTTGTGGTTTCTCTGAATTGAATAAAATGATGGCGTCCATTTATGAAACTGTTTTATGCAACAGGTAAGCCAGCCTAAATGGAAAGTGTGCTTCAATGTTTGACGGAACTAGCTGAAAGCATCACTCCTTGCTCTTGTCCTTGTTCTTCGGGGAACTTGTTCTTGTCCCTATTCCTGATTCTATTACAACATTCTATTTCGTTTGTCGTTTTGTATTTCATGATTCCAATTTCTTTTCATATTCATGATTCCAAAAAAAATTGTGTAACAAAACAGTGAAGTAACTCTCTATGATATGGATGCATAGTCTCAAAGGCTCAAAGGCTCTGTTTATGAAGTACTCCCTTTATTCCAAAATACTTGACTTCCATTTGTCCAAAAATGGATGTACCTATATACTAAAACATGTCTTCTTCCATTTATCCGAAAATGAATGTACCTATATACTAAAACATGTCTAAATATATCTATATTTTGACAAATGGAAGGCATGTTGTGGAACGGAGGGAGTACAACTTACTATAAGTATTCCCATGTGGGAGCTGAGAGGTAATGATATGAAGACCTTTTCTTAAAAAAAATAGCGGCACTTGACGCTTCCTGTAAAGTATTCCATTATATATATATATATATATATATATATATATATATATATATAGGGCTGGACTATTCTGTTACCGGTAACAGAATATTATTCTGTTACCCTCGCCCCCTATAAGGCGCGACGCGTCCACGACTGACCCAGCCTCAATCCGACTCGCTTCCTACCGCCGGAGGAAGCCGTCGCGGGCGAGCGAGCGACGGCGGCAGCCGGAGCGAGGGAGCCCGCGGCGCCGTGATTGGCCGGCGACGGATCCGCGCCGCCTCCTCGTTCCTTCTGTCGCCGGATCCATCGTCGGGGTCGTCATCCCCGCCTCCTGCCTCCCTCCGTCGCCGGATCCACCGTCGGGGTCGTGATCCCCGCCTCCTGTCTCGCTCCGCCGCAGGATCCATCGACAGGGCCGTGATCCCTGCCTCCTGCCTCCCTCCGTCGTCGGATCCATCGTCGGAGCCGTCATCCCCGCCTCCTGCCTCCCTCCGTCGCCGGATCCATCGTCGGAGCCGTCATCCCCGCCTCCTGCCTCCCTCCGTCGTCGGGTCTCCTTCTCCGGGGCAGTTATCCCCGCAAGGTGCTTCCTCTACGAACCTCTTCGCCAGACGTCCACCACAAGCAGGTGTTGCGTCAATGGTGCCGCCTCGCAAGAACATGCCAGTAAGACGCCCACGAGAGGTAGAAGAAGAAGACGGTACACTGGAGGTAATGTCTGCTCCCCACGTTTGTGTCACTCCATCAGTTCGTCAGTCCTGCTATGAAGAAGAACCCGATGGTACATTGCAAATGCTAGCATCAGTTCATTGACACCCCTGCCACTTGATGCACGATTAGGATGTCGATGTTACTGTCAGTGCATCTAATATACTATCTTCAGTTCAAGTTAAAAAAATAACACATATGCGTCAGTCCAGGTATAGTGACAAGGTTCAGCTACCGCTGAGAGTTGTATGTTGTTATTCCTAAGAGTACAAGTCATGTAATTGCGTCAGTTCGAACGAGTAACAAAACTGTTACCAAAAAATATATAAAATTGCTACACAATAAGTTCAGTGATACATAAGCTAGCAGTACTTGTAATGTATATGCATTGATGCACGATTAGGATGTCGAGGTTACTGTCAGTGCATCTAATATGCTATCTTCAGTTCAAGTTAAAAAATAGCACATATGCATCAGTCCAGGTAGATAGTGACGAGAGAGTGCCACGGTTACACAGTAAGTTCAATGATACATAAACTAGGAGTACTTCTAGTGTAGTTGCATAAGTTACAGAAGAACAAAGGAGAAGTCATGCATGAGTTCAATGTCCAGTTTACAAAATAGTGCTAAAAACAGTACATCAGTACATCCGTGTTTGAACATGAACGTTCATCAGTTCGACTGAAAACGAAACCAGATTAATCCCAAAAACTTTTGAATGTTGTTTGCAGAAGCATGCAAGGCGGCGCACGCAGCAAGCATTTCATGAGCAAAACAGATATGGGGCACCACCTGGTTGGGTAACACCAGAAATACCGCCTGGATATTTCAACAATACAGACAGATTTGAAGATACACCACAATCATCAGAAGCACGGACATGTCCTTCTATACAGCAAACAACAATGTCTGGGAATGCAAGCTTTGCCGCTACTGGGTTGCAACTAGGCCAACAATATCACCAACAACAAATGTTTTCCTTCCCCAGCGCATGCAAAAAGCCAAGGACAAGAAGGCTTCCACCAGTCGCTCCGTCAACATCAATCATCCGTGCTGCAAAAGCAGTTGCGACGGGAAGACCAGGGCAAAAAGACAGAAATTTTGGCCACTCTAGCAGGTTCAAAAGTACAAGATATGAGCCATATAGACAGGAGCAACATCACAATGAATCTGAGGAGAGACGTCCGTACAACGAGAGACGAAGATCTTCGTCATTGTTGCTCCCTCCAAGAGATGCATTGCTGCATGTGCCAAGGGTGACACCACTGGCGCCTATAAACCAGGGAGAACAACAAACACCAGAGGCAGCGCAGAGCTATACACATGTAAGTATCCATATAGAAAAAAAATACAAGCATAGTCCATACCATGGTGCTGTGACCACCCCATCTAACATTTTTGGCTTTGTCACTGTTGTATGCAGCCACCTGACATTGAAGCTTATGTTCTACCAAGGCTAGAGATGAGGTTTGAAACTTTCGAAAAAACTAAGAACTTCTACAACGTATATGCGAAGCACGCTGGTTTTGCTATCAGGGAAGGCCCGAAGTTTAAGACCAGAGCCTACCTTTATTGCACGTGCCATGGAGTTTATGAATCAAAGGTGTCTGAAGCAAATAGACAGCGTAACAAGACGACAGTCAGAACTAACTGCGGGGCTAAAATGAGATTGAAGAAGGAAAATGATGGAACATTTGTCGTAAAAGAGATAGTCTGGGAACACAACCACAGGCTACAGCTCACCGCAGAAATGCTTGTCTTCTGCACTCCCACAAAAACTTTGACAAAACAATCTTGGAGTACGTCAAGTACCTGCAGTTCAAAGGCATTGAACACGTGCAAATCATGAGCATTCTGGGCGGTGATGACCCTGATAGCTACTTCCTCGAAATGAATGCCAAAGACCTGATTAACCTGTAAGTACAAACTTGTTCTCCTCCCATAAACCGCCTACGTCTTTTTTCCTCTGTCAGTACAAACATATCAAGCAACGCATGACCTGACGCCAGTTCAACATGCATTTTTCAATGAACTTTTTATATGCAGGAAAGCAAAGAATTCAAGGATTGATGATGTGGATGATGTCCTAAAGACTGTCAACTTCTTTAGGGAGATGAAAGCTATAAACAGGGAATTCTTCTGTGACATGCAACTCGATGAGTCCGGCAGAGTTAAGAACATATTCTGGGCGAACGCAAGCTGCCGAGGAGTGTATCAGGACTTCGGGGACTGTGTAACGTTTGACACAACATACAAGACCAACAAGTACCATATGCCACTTGGGGTGTTTGTCGGAACTAACAACCACTTACAGACTATATTCTTTGGTTTTGCCCTGATAAGAGATGAGGATACAGATTCATTCAAGTGGCTGTTCAGGACATTTTTAAGGTGCATGAGAAGGAAGGCTCCTACATGCATTCTCACGGGTACACCCGCTAAAACCACCCCCAACCACCACCCCCTACCAAAAAAGAAAAGGAAAATAACATAGTAAAAATGTTGTGTCAGTTGTATTGGTATATATGCACAACCATCTATAAAAAAGAAAAAAATATGCTCCAAAATTCATGTAAAAAAGTAAGAAAAAAATATTATACAACAAACAAATTTGATTGGTAATTGACACCCTAAAATAAAGCAGTACTGTCATTAAAAGAATGTAAGTTCAGCAAACTCAATAACAAAAAAGGGTTCTAAAAAAATCATCAGCGTATAGCATCGTCTCCGAGTTATGAACATGAAAAATATACCAGCCAAAACAAAGGATGCCCATCAGTTCAACTATAGAAAATGTTCCAGTACTAATATAAAGAATGTATAAATAAAACACTTATAATTGAGCAGAACAATAGGAAAAACATTACATAACTAGTTCCATACCATTCTGATAAAACCATACAATTCAACCATCTCACATGCAAATGTTTTAAAAGAAAAAAATACTGCAACATAATCAACCATACACAAATCTCAAAGCTGGCGTCATTTGCCACATTTAAACCTACAGCACATAAATTCTGAACGTCAGAGAGTCGTCTTCTCTCAAGAACATAACCATAACCACATCACCATCCTCAAATCCAGACTCAGCCGCAAACTCCTTCCACCCAGTACTTAGGTTGATGCAACCATCGAAGTTGATGTGGTAGGCAACATCCATCAACTGATACCCATTCTTGTCTGAAGTCTCCATCTTCAGAACACCGGAACTAGGAGCAACAATCCTGATCCTAGGTGACATTTTCTGCAAATGGACATGGGAGTACAAAACAAAATGAACACCTGACATCACTGAATTTTTACACAGATATAGGAACGATTTGCATAACGAACTAAAATGGAAAAAATCTGAACCAAAACAATAACACAAAACTAACTAGACATGTGAACTGACTAAACTGAAAAATATACATATCAATACACCTACAGTAAAAACATCTATTCATAAACAGATCAGGGATTATGCAAAAAATGGTTTAAATACTGTTAAGTAATGAACAAATACACACGGAAATCCCTACTGTTAAAATCCAACAAAACCAAATTAAAAAAATATAGACAAGTTATTCATAAGACAAAACTGCAGATCCAGTCCATGGGTTTCGAACAGAAACCAACAAGAAAGTAGAAAACAAAACGAATAGAAACACATACCCATGATTCCTTCAAGCCACCATCCGTCAGGCGACAAACATAGGGTGTACGAAACCCATGGTTGCCGTACAGCAAACAAGAAAGTTGCCCACGCTGCTGAGTCTGAGTGAGCTCCAAACCAGACTCGTACACACAGCCGTCAGCTATGCGCACCGTCTTTACCAGGCATCCGCATGAACAATCCTCCATCAAACACACAGGAACAGAGAAAAAGGCAACGAATAGAAGAGAGAGGAACCTAGATCTGATTCTGGAAGAATGAATAAAATGGAGGGGGAAGACTTGGCCACACACCACACATAAATGGATAACGTTTATAGTCAGGGACACTCACAGATTATAAAAATAATAAATAGGCAGATGGGCAGTCAGCTGGTAGGAAATAGTTATTACACAAGCCATCCAACATTTGACCGCAAATTAGTTTAACTTCAGAAAACCAAGCAGTTCAAAGGTGCACATGTCGAACATATGCAGACAAAACAACACATTCAGAGACAAAAACAAAGTTGAATTCATTTATTCATTCGAACACCTGCTCCCTCACAACAAAAATATTAAAAACATAATATTCACTACTTCAGTCATAACGATCAAAGAAACGACGCCATTTTGCCCTGGTGGATGGATGTGGAGCCGTGGCTGCTCTCGCCCTAGCCCAACTAATGATCTGAATATGGTTCCTTCCCCTGCCCTCTGGGAAAAGAAGCTCCAATTCATTGGAGTTGCAAGTATCCATCACCTCACGCGCAAGTCGTCTGTTGAACTCTGCCTCCAGTTCCTCATCGGCAGCACGTCGTGCCATCTGCCTGCGCCTGCGCCTCCTCCTCCTCTGCTCCGCTACTGCAGCCCTAACATCTATGGCGTCCCCCTCCTCCTCTGTAACCTCTCCTAGCTCAGGATCCATCTCCCTTTTCTTTGGTTGCAGCTCGTAGAATGAAATTGACAGAGGGCTCGGGCTTTATAATCAAAGTGCAGAGCCATCGGTGCGGCTCCCATGTCAACACACAATAACAAAACTTTGACACGGCAGCAGTCCAACTACACATACGGGCATCAATTCAAAACAACACTGAAAAACACGCAACTTAATTACACAGTTTGACCAGATTACCCGAAATCGCAGCTTACAGTCAGCCGCCATACACAACCTCCGCCAATGACAAAACAACATGGGAATCCAGGGTAGAAACAACTCAAAAAAGTAAAATTGACAACGCAAATCTTTTCATACAGTCCTTATATCTCTCCCTGCAACACCAATTCAAAAGTAAAACAATAGAAAAAGAAGAACAGATTTCCATGGCGGGCGTGGAAAACGACCAAGAACACAAAAACTTGTAATCATAAATTACAGATGAAAAAAATCTCAAAAAACTATAACATACCGATAATTCTCACATCAAAAACGACAAACACGACGTAAATTGAGGCCCACGAACACCACAGTAAACACTGACGCCCAAAATCACGTCCGCCGCCAAAATGCCCACGTCGTCACCTCCGGTGACTACAGATCGCAAAACTCATCCAACTGAGCGCGCGGACGTGCGGAACCCCTTACATGTCTCCTCTAGCAACGAATGGCCCGCAGCATCGCGTCGGGGAATGACCGGAAGCTCCACGTTGCATTCCCTGTTTCCGTCCGTCGTGCACGCAGGAAGATCAGTTCTTGTTGAAAAACACGTCAGTCCAAACTGTGAACCACGTCAGTTCAAAAAGGGTAACAGAATAATATTCTGTTACGCGTAACAGAATAGCCCAGATGTGTGTGTGTGTGTGTGTGTGTGTGT
The DNA here is from genome assembly GCF_018294505.1 of Triticum aestivum. Taxonomy (NCBI): domain Eukaryota; kingdom Viridiplantae; phylum Streptophyta; class Magnoliopsida; order Poales; family Poaceae; genus Triticum; species Triticum aestivum. The sequence continues at coordinate 7,136,098 of NC_057803.1, read as the reverse complement.
GTGTGTGTGTGTGTGTGTGTGTGTGTGTGTGTGTGTGTGTGTGTGTGTGTGTGTGTGTGTGTGTGTGTGTATAGAGGGTCACGCTATTCGTCACCCTGGGTGAGAAATAGTTATTCTTCACCCCCCTCTACTTTACCATCAATGCACCATAATTTTACATTCCGTAAGTTTTATTTTATTTCCGACGTAAAAAGAGACCGTAAGAGAATATATAATCACCGTAAAAAATATTTTATGTTACGTAAAATTACAAACGTAAAAACATAGTCACATAAGCTGCAAATTTTCTTGTCTTGTGACCTATATTTTTATTTTTCTTATGTCAAATTTTACGTAGTGAATCAATAAAAATGTAACTATTTGAATTCCAAACGTAATTTAATTATGAAATGATCGTAACATTACCTCGGGTGAAGAATAACTTATTCTGCACCCTGAGTGATAAATAGTAACACTATATATAAGAACTGAATTTGTGATGCCAAATATGTACGTCAAGTTATACATATGTCCAATCAATCGGTGATGCGATTTTCAAGTCATGAACTGGATTATTCATGGTTTGTTTCTGCCCAGTCCGTTGCTACTATTTCTATTTTATTTTATTTTTTGTAAGTAATGTACAAAGCATCAGCTATGAGGCATCCGGAATGGCGTTGGAACATTTCCTTGCACATACATAGCACGGATGCAATTAACAGAGGACATGGCGTGACTGCATATAGCTATGTGAGATGAACTCCTCGTCTCTCGGTAACAGCTCTCGCGAACAATTAAATTAATGAGAGATGTAGCGTCCCGCAAAAAAAAGAATGAGAGATGTAGCGAAATTAGTTTGCAAAGGAACAGATTTTGTCCTGCTCTGCTCCATTATGCAAAAACAAGGAGCGGGCTACAAAAGTACAAGATGCATTTTGCAAATGTGCAAGCAGCCCACCACAGCAGTGAATCTTGTCCCTTTGTTCTTCATCCGACGGCTCATGAGTCCTTGGTGCATCAGGTGCACAGATTCTGTCGTTGCACAGGATACTTTCTCGAACTTCCCAAGGGCCATCAGGGCGCTGCCGATCGCTTCCATTCTTTGTTTTAGGAACAACATGAATAATGGTAGTACTGTTGTTGATAGCTTATCCGGAGAGAGGTCCCCATCCAAGTTATGGGACACATGGATCAAACAAGGCAGATGAACACAAAGTATGAAAAATGTCACATCACAGGCCGATCAAAATAAATGGGGGACTAGTCCTTTATCCCCCTTTCTTGTAAGCCGGATCATTTTAATTCACTTGGAAAATAGTTATTCCCAAGTCGATCGAGCTTTGTATACAAGTTCCAAATTGTGTAACCACCTTTTTTTTGTACTACGAAATTAAGAATACGCTCGACTGCGAAATAAACACTCGGTTTAAAATAGCCTCCTCCGAACTATAGGAGATCTTCCCTATCTAAACAGCTAGCCCTCACGAATCTATTTTTCTCAACATGCAAGAATGTCACCTCAGCATTCAACGTGGACTAGAAGGGTTGGACGCGCTTTGCTGCGCCGTTGATGTCGTTGGGTTTCTTTTAAAAAAATGTACTCATTGTGTTTCAAAATACAATGTGTATCACTTTTTTGAAAAGTCAAACATTTTTAAGATTGATCAAATTGTAGATAAATATATCAAAGTCCATGATATCAAATCAGTATAATTAGATTCATCACGAAATGAATTTCCATATTTTTTTGTTTAATATTATGGATGTCGATATTTTTGGCTATAAACTTGGCCAAAGTTAAAGGAATTGAACTTTCAAAAAAAAAACTAATACCCCTTATATTTCCGAATTGATGGAATATTTAGTTTGGCGAGGCAGGGAGATGATGGAGTGTTTTTTTACAAACGGTGATTTGGTGGGCCTTTCTCGGTGATTCTGTGTTATCTGCTAATGAACTCATATTTATGTGGCAAATGTTTGTGTCAGTAGCTGCATGTACTATATTGATGCTACAGTATCAAATGGAGGCATTTCTTTTTTCTAGGTGGGAGGGTGCACGAGATTGATATGTTTCTATAGGTCGGCTGCTACTGATTGATTTGAAAAATCATTGGCCCGATCAAAATCGTAAACCAAATCTAAAATTAAATACCTCAATCAAATGAAAGAGTTTCAAAATTATGGAACATAGTGAACTAAAAAAATTGAATGTGAGAGCTCCTCCAAAATTGTTGACCTGGTCAAAATCGAGTGACCCAATTCGAAATTGAAGACATCGATTAATTGTGAGGCCTTAAAAATTAGGAAGTCTAGTGTATAGTATAGAAGAATTGAATGGGAGAATTTTGACAAATTGTTGACCTGGTCAAAATCGGGTGACGCAATTCCAGTTGGAGACCTCAGTTGATTGTGAGACCTTAAAAATTAGGGAGCTTAGTATTGTTGACACCGTCCATATCGAGCTGAACCAATTCTAAATTGAAGACATCAATTAATTGTGAGACTTTAAAAATTAAGAAGATAGTGTATACTATAAAAGAATTGAATGAGAGAACTTTGAGAAATTGCTGACCCGGTCAAAATCGGCTGAACCAACATTGAGGACGACCCGTAGAGGATCAACTATCATGAGAGAACGAAAGAGAGATGTGAAGAACATTCGGAGTGAAGCTCATGTGATTCCCACAAATAATATCCACTTCATTCCTTTGGTGTTAGTATTTGAGTGCACCCCAAACACTAATGCCAATTTTAAGGTTGTAGGAGTATTTAGATATTTAACTTGACCGTCCATATAATTTCCTCTTCATTGACTTGCTTGACCATTGGAATTATTAAACATTGTTAATTAGACTTCGAGCCATAGCTCCTATAATTTTAAGGCTCACTCGGTTTACCAAACTTCCGAATCAAAGAAATAAGAAATGTAAAGGATTTATAAGCCCTCTCTATTGCAATCTTTAGGATTTCTTCACGAGGTATTACTCAATGCTAAGAATTCTTAGGAATTTTCCATATAGGATGATGCAGGCGGGTATTTTTTTTCTTCGACTGCAATGCACGGGCATATTTGCTAGTAAATATCTATACAACCAAATCTTATTACACAATATCATTTGTATTTTCAATTTTAATTGTCGTATTATTCCAAATCTCCATGTTCCCATGCAACCAAATCTCATTAGAATATATTGCAAAATATTCCGGCAACAACTGCCGGGTTTCATCTAATTAATTAATCCTCCTGAGACTGACCTGTTTCTGTGATTCGTGTGAAGCTCCGCCATTTTTTTTAGGATGTGTGAAGCTCCGCCATTGATAGGTCCCCTCACGTTCTTCTTCGTCGTCGTGAAAAAATAAACATTTCTGTAGCTGCCCCGTCGTGTGTCATGGACTCGAAAGTCGCAGCAATCAGTTCATAACGCACTGACGGCAATCATTAGAGAGGATGTAAACTAAGCGCCATTGATTGCCAATAATCAACCAGGGTCCAGATAAGTGAGCGTTTCTTTTTTCTTCCAAAAAGAAGGCTATATATGCAAGCAACTCCCCAACTGCAACTCTACAAGGCAAAGCGACATTTATCCAAGGAACCGAGAAAGCTACCTAGACGGCCTGAGCAACCCAGCTGCTTGCTCTGTGGAATAAGCAGCCATGCTGATACTGGAGCTCGGGGCTTGCATCATCCCAATGACGCTCATCTTCGTGCCGGCCCGGCGGCTGGTCCTCCTGGTGGCCAAGCTGCAGGAGCTGGAGGAATGCTTACGGCGCCCGAGGCCGCTGTCCCCCGGGATGCCGCAGATGTCCGCCGAGATGTACGGCCGCATGTCGAGCCTGCACACCATGGCCATCATGGTGTGAAAGTTCGGCCCGGCCGCCTTCAGGTGCGCGCGCTCTCCGGCCGGGTCGATGGCGATTCCTGCGCTGGAGGTGCGCCAAGGTGGGGACAGACTTCTTCACCTTCTGCAGGCCGATTCTCATATTTCTGCGAGGATGAGCGAACCGGAGCTCCCAGTAGTTGTATCTAGATCGTGTATGACTCTGTGAATACCTCTTCTCCTTCTTTCTGTTGTCAAATTGTTTCTTCAGACATCTTGCTGTAACAAAAAGGAGTTACGAACCACAGTGGTTCAGGCTTTGTGTGCTTTCGCCCTCTTTCTGACATGTGTTTCCAGGCACATAGGCTGCTGCAATCCTGCAGGCAAATGATCTTTTACTGAATGAAGTGTAATTTTGACACTAACAGACCATGCAGATCTAGTACGGTAGAGCCATACGCCCAGGCCAACGTGTCATTCATGAAAATGATCGACGGGTTTCACCAGGCAGCCGATAGACTTCTTTAATTGCTATGTAGTTTTGGTCATTGGGAGTGTTTTTTTAATACTCCCTCCATTTTTTTATACAAGGCAACTATAAAAAACACATTTTGCATCTATACAAGGCCACCAACAATAATCGAGGCAAATATTAATGATGTTTTCTTGTACTAGTAACCCATGATTTAATTAGCATGCATGTAGTTGATGATAATGACACCCTCAACTACTTCCTCCCTCCTGGCCACTCAGTTTCCACTAATACGCATGCACCCTATTAATTAACCTAGTAATCAAGAAAACAAATTGGCATGTAAAGCTCGCATTAATATTTATCTTGGTACCTGTAGTTTGAGTTTGTGGCCTTATATATAAAAATGGAGGGAGTAGCTTGGATTGAATTGCTTACCACATGTGTGTGGTCATCGGGAGTTTTTTTTTTAAGCTGGCACCGGGAGTGTATTTTACATGGGCTAAGTTGCACAGGCTGTTTTTCTTAGCTAATGGTTACTCTTTTTTTGTTGGACCAGATGCCTGTGCATACCCATATGGAGTTTTGCCCTGTTGTCATCATTGTGAAGACTATATCTCACTTATATCGAGTGTGGCTTCCGTCTCGTCTGAAGGTTTTTCTTCCCCGTCATAACTAGGCCACCCTGTTTCATTGTTTTTCTTTCTATCGCTGCTTACGTTCAATCGCTAATCGCTCGTTGTAGTCTTCATGTGGTCGACGTACAGGTTTGGTCCGGTTTTTTCTTTTTCTTCAGGTTATATTTGTTTTCTTCACCGGTTTTCTATTTTTTTATTTTTTATCGGTTTTCTTTATTTCTTATATGGCTTTTACTAGTTTTTTCTTTCTATTTTCATTGTTTTTTCTCAGTTTTCATTACCTTTTGTTTTTCTGTGGTTTTTGAATTTCTTTTTTCTGTTGCCTTTGTTTTTCGTTCTTTCTTTCTTGGTTTTCACTGTTTCCATTCTTTTCCATTGGTTTTCTTTTTTTCGTTCTTTTGGGTTTTCATTGGTTTTCTTCGTTTTTCGTTGTTTCTTTGTCGGCTTTCATTGGGTACTTCTTTGTTCAACACATGGCTAATTTTTTTTAGTATATGATGTACATTTGTAGTGTACACGTGAAATATTTTGTTGATACATTTTGATACTTTTTAAAAGTAGGTTGCACATTCTTTTTTTATTAAATACATGTTTTGTTTTGAACACGTTTTTTAATACAAGGCCAACATTTTTTCAAGTACATGGTGAAGATTTTTTGCATAACAAATGTTTGTGAGGTGTTGTTTTTTGTGCTTATCCTTGAGTCGCACTAAAATATTACATCATAAAATGAAATGGTTTTGAACAAAATATTCATGAAGTCCTCGTTTTCTTTCTGCATTTGGCAACATTGTTCGCTCAGTAAATATTTGAGATGAAATCGAATGTTGAGTTTCTTTTCCTTTTTTTCTTTTAGTGATTGAAGGAATATGTTAGTTACTCAATAAAATAATGTTAAACTGCAGAGCGATTGACTAATGTATATATTCAGAATTATTCTTCCAAATGGATTTGTACGTGCCTAGCAATTTGTATCAGCACTAATATATTGGAATTTGAAGAACAAAGCTCAAATTCCAAGAGAAGTTTTGAATTCAAAGAATTTTTTAACTTAAGACGAATTTTACCGTTTTGAAAAACAAAATTTAAACCTGTGAACAATTTTGAATTCCAAGGATACTTTTTGAATGCATTGAACAAATTCTGCTATGTGACTTTTTTTTCTTAAATTTGCAGAAGCAATTTTGAATCCTAGCACAACTTTTGAATGAAGATAAATATTTTCACATTGGATAATTTTTTTTCAAAATTAATTTTTTTTAATGTACTGAATAATATTTTAACTCTATGGATCTTTTAGAAATTGATGAACCAATTTTGAATTTGGTGAACAATTTTTGAATGTATGATATGTATTTGAATCGACCAACAATTTTGAATCAAAGAGGAAATTTCAAATTCAGAGAACATTTATGGAATTTATGAACAATTTCTCAAGCTATCAAAAAATTTCAAATTTTAAGAAAAGTTTTTTGAATATATGAATAATTTTCAACCACCAAATAAATTTAATTCCTTGCACAATTATTTAAGTAACGGACAAGATTTTCAATGGATAGACTTTTTTGAATGCTTTGAACAATTTTTGAATTTTTGAACATTTTTTGTAACTATAAACAAATTTTCTATGTCCAAAACAAATTTGGAAAGGCTTGAATACTTTCGTGAATCTAAGGGTAATTTTCAAATCTATAAAAAAATTCAAATTCGATGAACAATTTCGAAAATAATGAACAATGTTTGTATCTATGGAAAAATTATGAATTCCAATATTTTTTATAAATGATGAAAAAATTCCAAATTTCAAGTACAATTTTTAAATCTATGAACAATTTTCAATCCATAATGTTTTTTGAAATAATGAACAAGGTTTTGTACAATGATTTTTTTAATGCTTTGAACAACATTTTTATCTCCGAGCTTTTTTTTGAATTCAGGAACACTTTTTGAAGATTTATTTTAAATACGAACAATATTTTAATGTCAAGATTTTTTTCAATTAATTGAACTTATAGACCATGTGTTGAATCGATGAAAAAACATACTTTTGAGTAGTGCAAATTCATGTTGTTTTTTTATTTTTCTATTCCATCTAGTACGGAGTTGTAAGACATATTTTTGAAATATTGTTATTTAATTAGTTTATATATTTGTTTCAAAACTCTTTCTTAGTTTGTGCGTTAAAGCACTGGGAGAAAGAGCGAATCATAACTCAAAATGGGAACTATAGAAAACAAGAAACAAGGACTAGCGTCGAACAAAAAATAGGAATGAAGAAACAGGCCCATGAAGCCTGCTAGTAGTTGTTCGAAAAACGACAAATTGACGCGAAGAGCATCACATAGGAGCTCTTGGGCGCGTCTAATTGTCGCCTGTTGTGAACCGTTGTAATATGGCTAGCTCAATACAGACCTAAGCTATGCAGTCTACTTACAGCGGCAAGCAATTCATAGTCAAGCAATCTAGGAGAGTTGTACTGGTGACATCATAATATGGTTAGCCCAATAAAGACCTTAAGCTACGCAGCCTTCTCACCGCAGCAAGCGCCTCATAGCCAGGCAATCTAGGAGAGTTGTACTGGTGTATAATATCTCTCCTACTTCAAAAAATATTGTGTCATCCGCTCGTCCTTCATCCAACCTACTTACATTTCTCCTCACTCTCATCTTCCACCTCAAGTTTTTCCTCCTATCTCTGGGTTTTTCATCGGTTTTTTTCACGAAAACTACATCAGTTGCCTCACCTTTTTATTGAGATACCAAATGAAATTTTGTTCTCTTTGTTAAACTAATAAATGCTCACCAAATCAGGGTAAACAAAATAAAACCTTACATATTTAGACAATCACACTAATATGGGCTGGTAAATCATAGGCTAATCAATTATAATATTTATCCTTCCATTGCAACACAAAGACAATCATCTAGTAGCGTTACAAATCTCACAGTTCCGAACGAATCTTCCAAATTATGATCTGTTTAAACCACAATATTTATTGCAAATAGATATTCATTAAGGAACAACACTTACATAAGGAACAAAATACATAAGCTAACATTCAAGTATTTATACACACATATGCTCATTCATATGAAAAAAATGTTCATGTACTTCTATAAAAATCATGCACTTTCATAAGAAATTCCTATGTATGAAACTAAGCATTTATCTATTTTTTGAAAATGTTCACGTCTGCCAATTTAAAAAATAAAATGTCCAGGTGTTCAATAAAAAGTGGTCATGTAGCTCGTAAGAACCATTCATCATGTATTTTACCTATGAGATAAAAAAATATTCATCATGTGTTTAAAAATGTGCATTGTGTATCAAGCAGTGTCATAATGTATACCAAAATCATTATTAAAATCAGTAAGCAAGAAGCGAAAAATAAAAACCAAAGAAGGAAAAAAAAGGTAGAAAAGAGGAAAAAGGAAAAGAACATAGGAAAACAAAATAAAAGGTAAAACAAGAAAAACATGGATAAAAAAACAGAAGATAAAACAAAAAAGGGGGGAAAACTACATCAATTGTCAAAAGAACTGAACCGCAAAGAAAAGTTTCAGGAGCGCTACTAAGCTGGTGATGCTGCGCAGTAGGCGACATATAGTCTACGTGCAGATAGAAGATATAGAAGGGCCAATAGGAAAGAGCAAAAAATGAGACTACTCAAAATTAAGAGAAAAGAGGAGATGAAGAATGATTTTTGGAATTGAATGAATCCTAAAAATAATAAATCCAAAAAAACATGAAAATTGTTTAGAACATTTTGAATCTAATAAGTATATTTACAAAGATAAAATCCAAATAAGAATATATGAGATCTTAAACTCCCCTCTAGCTTATTTAAATTAAACTGGGAATGTTGATTCAGTTTCAAACATAAGAAGTACTAATGGACTTTAAGCTTCTTTGCTTTAGAAGAAATTGTGCATGCGAAATTCAGGATATTACAAGGGGTCATTTTTTTTGAAATAAATAGGTGGAGACTCTATTGCGGGAGATGAAACCCTCGACTAAAGGGTGGTGGAAGGGGCCAGAAGGTGGGGCCCGTGGACTAGCTGTGCACGCCCAACTAGTTGCACGAGCACAAGGATGCCTCTTTTAGGTGTCCTTTTATGTGGCTTCTGGATCCTTTGAAAATTTGTCACATGGTTTTCTCAGTTTTTTTTATATATTTGGAAAGTACTCGAGAAAACTCACAACACCTAAAATATATAAATCCAAGACAATCTAGAGGGAAGTCTCAAGAAAGACCACGAACACACGAAAAGGGGCACCCAGTGGGAGGGGGCATACCAACACACCCTACCCCCAGGTTCACAGCTAAGGTACGCGAACCCCATCTAGGTTTTCTCGGTATACTCTTTGGCGGCAACCCTCGTTTATATAAATACGATCACCATAAAATTTCTAGAACTTTTGCCAACACCAAAGAAGGATATTTGTGAAATATGGGAAATAGAGAGCAAACTACTTTTTCAACACCTTGTTGGAGGGGGGAATCCAGCGCAGGAGGGGTGAGTAGTCTAGTACCTAGACTATGGATGTCTAGTACGGACGCGGACTAAGAGCACTCGGCGACCACACTCACTGAAATCTCACCGCTGCTTTGTTGTATAGGGGTCAGTGCATAATTGGATGAAAGGAATAGATGTTGTTCAATACACCGCTCCATCTTAGATGCACAGTGTGTACTTGTTTGTTGGCATTAAATGCACAAAAGAACTGACAAGTCAGTACATAGTCCGTGAGCCAGTGCGGCCATGGCACCGAGGCATACCGGCGAGCTGCGGCTCCAGCTCCGGCGAAACGGATGAGCACCACCATGGGACAAGTAACGCGTGCTTCTGACGTAAAGCGGACTCGTGAACCAGATGTTGGCCATGGCAATCTGCTTCTGTGAGTGCAGAGAGAGAGGGAAGAGAATGCAGCTGCAGAACTCTAGCACAAAGAGCTCCGGCGAGTCTACATCGGCGAGACTGAACCTAGTGATTCTTTTCTATGGAGTGAGCTGTATTTCTGGATCATAGCCTATTTTTTGTGACGCTGGGGAAGAGGAACAGTGGCCTCGTTTGGGCTCGTGAGAAAACAAACAGTAGAGAGAGAGAGAGAGAGAGAGAGAGAGAGAGAGAGAAGCTACCCGGAATCTCCTGCGAGGCGTTCTGGGCACTCCTGGCTGCTACTAAAACACAAGACATGGTGCTAGCCTCCAGGGGCATGCGGTGTCACTCGTCCAGGGCGTGAAAAAAAGGTAATCCAAAAATCAAGACCTTGTGGAGGATAATGCAAACTCGGAGCCTCATACCACGGGGCCGTGGTGTCGCGCAGGATGCGGCAAGCTTTATCATCGACGACATAGTCTTTCCCTTGGCTTTCTACTCGCTGGCCGTGAGGACACAAGACTTGGTGTCGGCGGACGTGGTGTCGATGCCCGTGGTTGCACAGGACGGGACAAAGCTCATATTTCCTCGGATTGTTCGTCATCCTCCTAGTTCCTTTTGGATTCCTTTCAACATCCACATTGCTAAACAAGTACAACAGGAGCGAGAAGAGGAAGAACCATGAAAGGAGCGAGATGAAGAAGAACATGACGAACACTTGGTGACTTTGTGAGGATTCTTTAGGAGCTGATGGGGAAGAACAAGGTGTCTGGGGAGAAGAGATGGGGTAGGTGGGAGGGTGGGGACCAGATGCATTGAATGATTGTAGTTGGCCACTATTAGTTGAGATGGATAGGCCTTGGCTGCTGCACACGAGTGAGTACGGAACGGCGTAGAATTAAAGACCGATGTACGCCAAACTAAATAAGAATACATGATGATAAGTTTGCAGTATGGTAGGGCTAATGTAGTGGTTGAGGATCCCAAGACACATGGATAGATAAGATTTCAGCGGGGAGTGTCGCCGTGTGCTCTTATGCAATTTCGTGTCTAGCACTAGCTATGTTGCCACCTCTTTCAATTGTGCATTACTATCTAGATTCTATGAGGGGTCAAACTTGATTAGAATATATGTATCTTTTGTGGTGCGTCTTTTGTTATGATTTGAGAAACTCCATACGATGTTATTATCTTAGTTTAATATTGATTTTTAGATGCACACTAAGTCTTCCTTCTGTGAGTCTACTCTATTTTGTTATCATTTTTATTTGTTTTTTTCATTTTGTTAGTCTCATTCTATTTTTCTCGATTATTTGTTTGGATTTTGAGGTGAGTTATATTGATGCATGAAGGATTAAAAGAAGACTCACCAATGCATGTTAAAGTTCCTGCTCATTTAGTGGTCAAACATGTATGCATTGAGGTTAATGCATATTAATGTTAGTAAAAGCAACATTTTCAGGAAAATAAGCACACTAGTGGAGTACTTCTGCAAACCACATAATTTATTCCACAACTCACCATGTACATTGGTTGGGGAGATATTTGAACTGGGCCCACCCGGAGTATAGTTCATCATTTTCTATGCAATGATTTGTTTTTTACAAACTTAATAGTTAGGCTATATGCAATTTTGTTCATCTTTTGTGGGGTATTGGCAATTGAATTTAATACATGTTGATCTATTGGATTTACGAACCTACTGACAATATAAATTAGTGAACCCATGTATAACATGCATGATTGTGAGGGTTGACAAATTCACATAGATACCCTAAAAAGACAAATTCACATACATATTTTTTTCAAATATATAAAAAAGCTTTATCTATCGCTATCTTCTCATAGCTTGTGGCAACTATGAAAACTAGCATGCTTGTCTACCACACTAGAATTGTTTGGTACAAAAGTAAGGTTACGTGATAGACATGAACCGCCTATATGAAGTAAAATGCAATCATTTTTATGATTATCTAGATGAATGTCTTGATTAAAACTTATGCTTATGCTAATTGTTTTGTAACACTATGTTCTTGAGATATGCTACTAGTGAATCTATGAACCCCAGTCTAATTTCCTATATAAGAAAAACAATACATACATATTTAATTATTGTTGTAAACCATTGTGTTATTTATTTTTTAGATACAAAAATATTTTATATATCATTTTATACCAATTCCTTATTTATAACTATGCAGCCTACTCTCAATGTCAACCACACTAAATAGTTGCGACAGAAGGTGGCGTAATAAAATATCTTTTTTCTTTAAGTGATTTTCATGGGAGAAGATTAATTGTGATTATCTCGCGCGGATTGGTAACCTCAAGGAATCTATTTAAGGGAAAATAATTGCTTGCTAAAAACTCTTGTACTTGGACAATTGGCTACCAACAATAAAGACTTGTAAATAATAACACCACAAATAGATTTTTTTTACATTTATTAGTTGGTTAGTCCCCAAAATCATAAAAAACCATTAGATAACATGGAAAATAAAAATAGTTAATTAAATTTTAAAAGAAATAGATACATTTTTAATGTATGAATCCCAAGATTAATCAAAATTTGACATGGAGTGCGTAGGATAAGAAAAGAGGAAGAGTTCTGAAGTTTAATGGAGTTTAACCCTTATACAGAGTACCATGTCCATCTTCTTATCTTTGGATCACGAAAGTTTCTCAAGTTAAAATAATTGAAATGCATAGTAATTTTCCAACAAAACATCTTTTATTATGATCATCATGATAAAGTATAGTCTCCATGGCTTTCTTGGTATCGAGGCATTCAGGGCTGGCGCATTCAAGCACATGCCTCTATGGGTCGACGGATGATCTTCTTTGCCAGGCCCAACTATTTTTATGGAGTGCTTAGCGTAGTTCAATGGAAAGAGCACTTCTATGCAATCCACTAGTTGTTAATCTGACCCGTCCATCAAGCTAGATTAAATTTTTATCATCGACTAGGTCCCACATGGAAGAGAGTAAAAAAATTAAATAATCTCGTAGAAGTCAAATCAATGAGGACTTTATCCCACATCATGTGGATCATGTAACTAGTAGAATTACCATTGCATCATGTGCAAGGAATTCTATTCTATCGATTGCAATTTTTATGTTAGGGGAATGAAATATATAGCTCATAGGTAGGAGATACATCTTTACATTATACAATCTTGTAACTAGAAGAGTATCTCACAAGCACAACATGGAATAGCATGCTTTTTATGAGAAGCACATATTTACATTCTGAATTCTCACTCTAGTCTTCATAACATAGACCATGCATGTATCATCATAATTTTGCTTGTCATGGGTTTAACCTATTTCGGTATCCATAGTGGTGACTTGGAGGTTTTTGGCAAGGGGTCTCAACTTGAGTTTAATTGGAAGTCCAAGGATGGGCGTCGGCTTTGGATCCCTCTTGTAGGTTTCCTTTTCACACGTTATTTCCCACCTGAACTGCCTTACTAGATAGTGCATGGCCACCATAGTTTCTACCCTTGCAAACACATTACCAGGGCACATTCTTGGACCCCCTCCAAATGGCATGTAGCAGTACGGAGGGGCGGATTTCTCAAACCGGGAAGGATTGAATTTGTTAGGCTCATGAAAGAATTGCGAGTCCATATGTGTCACACTTTGCGCTGCGAAGACCTGCACATTTCCATGTTACTTGTGTGTGATAGAGTTCTCGGGAAGTATTATAGAAATCATTCATTATGGAGCTCATATGTACTTACTTTCCAGCCTTTTGGGATATGGTAACCCTGGTATTCAATGTCTTTGGTAGTTGTTCGGAAGCTCCCAAAAACTGGAGGAATTGTTCTTAGTGTCTCCATTGCCACTTTCCACGTATATTTCATCTTTGCAACATCATCCCAAGTTAGAGCATCTTTTGGGTTTTTATTCTGTGCAATCTCATCTTGCTCTGCAGAAGATCAAAAGGCATAACGATCAGATTAATTTCCATGGTGGTGAAGAAATTACCATTATTTGAATCAATTAGCGAAGGAAAGCAGCATAATAATACGCAGACCTCTAGTAACTTTGTCAAGGATATCTGGCTCATTGTAGAGGTACCGGATCATGAAGGTGATAAGAGCAGAAGTCGTCTCGTGTGCCCCTACGATGAGGCCCATCGTGTTGTCTACAATGTCTTCCAGAGTGAGGGAGTGGGCACCTTGAGAACGAAGAATGAGCATGTAGCTGATGAAGTCATTATCAGAAGTGGCATTTGCTTCCTGCAATAGTGACTCTTCCCTCTTGTGGGCAATATTTGTGATAGCCTTCCGTATCTTCGCACTTGCAGCCATACCTTTGTTGAACCGGGTGAATGGTATATTTACCGGAAATGATAAAATAGCCTTCCCAAGAGTAACAAAATCAGTGCACAGTCCTTCTTTGATGGTAGCTGACTCTTGGCCCAAGACAACCGAACATATGATAGCAAGCGAAAGTCTCCTCACCATTGGTAGGACCTGTAAAATCATCAACTACTCATTTCAAATTCGCTCTTTAGCTTTTCTTAAATCCATTACGACATTTCTAGATTGCTGTATTTTAACTTCTACAAAAATCTTGTCGCATTTATTTCTTAAAAGATTCTTGTGAATATCAAAATTTTAGAAGTGTATTGCATCATCTTGTGAGATCTAAAATTATTTTATGGTGCCCCTCGATATATTATCATATTGACCCTCTAGCCTTTTACACAAGTAGAAAAATCCCTTCATCATCTCTTAAGGAGCTAGTATGCTTCATCTCTAAATTACCAAATATATCGTCATGCAATTTGAAACAATATAAATTGATAAATGCATGAATAAATACTCCTAATTTCTGGGTATTTTCATCATTTTCGTTGTTGCTGGAAAACACGACCAGTCATCGAGTGCTTGCTTTTACTCTTCTCAGTTCTTGTCCATAATAAATGGTTACCGGCCGGGGTTTAGATTACCAAGTTTTTTATTTTTGTTGATTTATATTTTCATTTTTCTGCCGTCTTCTTTATGAATGGAGTAGACATATAAACGTAACCATCCTCGCAAGAACCTAAGGAGAAAAATACCTCCCTTCCTCTTTGTAATGCCAGAGAAGAATATTTTTGGAAGCTCAGAGAAGAATACTCTATTAGTGAACAGTGTGCAACAAATACAGTCTATTCTACAATAATGTAGACTGAGCTAGCTATATGAGTATATGACATTGTCTCGTAAATACAGTATGTTTTCCATTGTTATTTAGGGGAGTTGGAATCAGCTCGGGAAAATGGACCAAAATAAGGTGAGCAGAATATGTACTGTACTTCATATAGGTTTCTTCTTGTTAGTACCACTTCCGTTGAGGGGCATGATAATTGAGACAATGAACCTACAAATTCTTTTTTTTTAGGATATGAACCTATAATTTCTGTATGTGAATGAAACATATAGTCGAGCATGCAGTAAGCGTTTGCCCATACCGTGATAGAGTCACGACCGACCCAGTTTAGTTCGATGTGGCTCCTGACCTCATGGTCTATCTTGCAGACGTATCTCCTCACCATTTCTGGCTTCAAGTAACCCTGCAGGGCGCTGCGGACCAGCTTCAGTTCGCTGCCCGTGAGTGCCAGTACCGACCGCCCAACGAGGGCTCTCAGCGCGCCTGTCTGCGTCAAGATGAGTCCGTCGTTGCCGAATATGAAGTGGTTCGCCGCCGGCCCGGCCAGTAGCACCGTCGGCGACCCAAACAACGACATGGTAGAGACCGGGCCATATTTCTTGATCCGGTCTCGGAACCATTGGTCGTCGGTGTTGCTGCGGCAGGCGCGGAGGAGAGAGAAAGTACTGCCGATAACCGGCATGCCGAGATTACCAGGAGGCAGCTTATAGGCTGAGTAGTAGAGCCTGTAGAAGTTTTTGTGAAAGAGTTGGAGAACTGCAGCTACAAGCAACGCAATTACTGCCCCGAGGAGAATGGAGTAAGCCATAGGAAATTATGGTGAAGCCTTGAGGTTTGGGTGTTGTGTACTCGAAGTTTATATGGAAAGGGAACAGACGTCACTCAAGGCTCTATCTGCTTGAAGGAAGCTGCATAATTAACACGATTTGCACGATGGTAAAAAAGAATTCCTTAGTAACTGTTTGGCACAGACTAATTTTCTTGATCATGTCCTTTTCTTGGTCACAATCTGCTTTAGTTTACTTTATTTTGAAAGGAAGGTCCCGGGGTCCCCACAACGATATTTTTGAAAGAACTAGGTGATAGCCTAAGCGTTGCTACGGGAATTGCTTGTAATATATTTTATTGAGATTTGGTTGTATGAAACATGAATATTTAAGTTAATAACATGAGGATTAAAATTGAAAATACATATGCTTTATTGCATTTGATGCTGTATAGTTGTGAGATACTTGTGAAATCAAATAGAAAGCATTTTTTCATGCATGATTGCATGTTGTGGTGAACTTTGCTCCATGCATGGTTGCATGTTGAGGTGGACCTTTTTGTGAAATAGCTATCGTTCGAACTTGCTATGTCCAGTTGTATGATGAACTAATATGTGTTTATTTGTCAACGTTGTGTTGATCTACATTGCAATGGCTTGTATAAACTTGAGGATTTGGATATGAGGGGGTGATTGTGGGGGCACACATATAGGGGTCGAGCTTCTCCTATCCACGGACACGTCCGCAGATATGTCAGGGATCAAAATAGCCCAATCAAGTTGAAGATGCTCTTACAACCTCAAATTTCAGTTGTTTTTTCATTGATTCGATCTTATGTTTCCTTCATGCATCTCCCAACCAGTATTCATGTCAGCTTTTGCTGATATGACGACAAAACGGATGCTATCTCCCGCAAAACACTAGTGTTAGAGTAATCTTGATTAGTACTCCCTCCGTCCGAAAATACTTGTCGGAGAATTGCATAAAAATGGATGTATCTACAACTAAAATACGTCTAGATACATTCATTCCTCTGACAAGTATTTTCGGACGGAGGGAGTATTCAAGAGGGAGTATACGTGGTGTTTGAGATTGCATGAGCTAGCTCTACGTGTTGTAGTAGCATTGGAGTTGGCTGTATGTGTCCGGTTTAGGTTCAAGTCTTTATCAAGGTGGCCGTGTAATTAGATAGAGAGTTAGTCCTAGCTAGGTGTCATAGTCTGGTTAGGAGTAGTACCAGTTCTGTACGTGTCCTAGGCGGAGTACGAGTAGGTTTACTTGGAGTCGGTTCGGCAGCTTGTCCGTGTCATGTATATATATACATGAGCAGGGTACGATCAATTGTAACACCGTGAGAAAAGAAGAAAATCAATAAAGAGGGAAGAAGAAGGGGACGATACAGACCCTTGGCTATAAAAGTTGTTGTGTGCGCTTGATCGTGATTTGATGTGATCGATCATGTGGGCGAAGTCCCAACAACTACTATAGAGTCTGGACACATGGGCCGGTTTTTCTATTGTTAGCAAAATCCATACTTATGTTCAACTTGAAGAAACTTCATCCATGTGGGCATATGGTTGAAAAGTTACAGTACCCCAAAATGAATATGAACCCTCCATTTCTCTTGATCCAACGGTGGATGTCTATTGGTACTCCAACGTGTGCATGAGAGAGTACCTACTAAAAAAAGTGAGGGAGTACCTTCTGCTTGGGGGTAAAATAGTAAACAAAATTTTATTATTATTCTCCCATCGGTACATCACGGCTGATACATATTCGACTCGATCGCTGGAACCGTAATTCTTCTCCTAAAAAAACCTAATTCTTCAATGGGATAGGCGCCGGCGGCCACTGTGGTCTGCACACGTACAAGAGACAGACGGCCTCTGGGCCACAGACTTGCTGGAATGGCATGGACTGGGAAGTGGGAATGTTCGACGACCAGGGCTGGGCGGCGGGGCCGCGGCCGCCACGACCGCCACGGGCGCGTTGGGGAGAGCCATCTTTCTCGCGCAACTGGAATTCTAGAAACTCGCCCGCGCTGAAGCAGGATGATGACTAGGGCGAGGCGGGATACTCAAGCTGGGTGGAGATCTATCACGTCAGCTCTCCATCATGAATGCCTGATATCTCTTGCAGGCTGATTAAGTGATGGACTTCTTGCGAGCCTGATCTCTTGCGTGTATTCCACAACAATGTATATCTATGTTTTAATTTCCTTTGTAGTACATGTTAGAGATTTTGTGTGGATTTCCAGAACTTGTAGTTTGATCGGTAACTGTTATCCACTCCACTCGCTCTCGATCAATGCAAGGAAGCAATGGCGCGGTCGTGATGAAGACATATAACAGCGCTAATGTGATGGCGGCTGCGCTGGTGATCTGATTAGAAATCAGAGAAGGACCTAATTAAGAGTTGAAAAGACTAAACTACCCTTATAAGTGGATGGTTAGATTTAAGTGGTACTCCATCTCTGCTAGAGGGAGTACCAGGGTACCGTAAAAAAGCTCGGTTGAAAATTCAATGAAAGTGCCTGTATAAAAATAAGGTACCTAACCTTATAAACTTTGATAAACAAATATAAATATTTTGATTTGTTGGATTGTAAAAACGCAGAAAGGAATAACATAGGATCAGAATGACATGCCTATCCGAATCCTATAAGATTCAAGTTTATTTGAATCACAGGAAAAATGAAGATTTTTTCCAAGAGGATGAGGTGGATACTAGATTTCCTATGAAATGTAGTATAAATAATTCCCTAGGAAAAATTCCTGTAGGATTCAATCATAGCAATCAAACGACCGACGTAGAAAAAATTCGTAAGGATTCAAATAGTTCAGAAACCCTATGAAATTCCTTTGAATCAAAGCAGTCCGAAAGGCACGCATAAACTTTTTCATAGTCTGTTGAAACTTAGAATTGGTTCCTTAGATCAGAGAGGCGGACACAGGCCAACATGCTGCAGCTGTTTTCCTTAGATCAGTGGTTTTAATGGCTGCTTGGCGCCCCCCGCCACTTGCTAACCATGCTGTGTCGCAAATCCCCGTGATTGTCTCCCGTGCTAACATGTACAGAATTAAGCTCGAGCACTAAGATCGTCTACCTGCAGCTAGTACTGCTATCTATACTGTGCCGCAGACGTCATGATTGACTCCCGTACCAACATGGACGGTGCAGAATTAAGCTCGAGCATTACTTCTAAGAAAAGCTTGAGCATTGCTTGCATGTCGTCGATCGAGCAACCACTCCTCGATATTCCATGATAGCTCTATTGCTACTACAGCTTTGACACCGACAAGATATTCTCAAGCCAATCCGCTATATGCTCGTATTTTCCTATCCATCCGGCCGGCTGTAGCTGTTGATCCGATGCTTTTGCAGGATAAAACTTTGGCAACTTTTTGTGGCCAGTAGTTTATTTGCGCGCCAAACATGCGGACGCGTCAGGTGCCGAGAGATGCAAGAAACACAACATGATGTCCCGTCGATGGCTCCTCGTGTTCCGCATGAAAATTTGGCCGCTTCTTCTTTTCAACTAGCGGAATCTAAATTAAGATTTCGGGGCATGTGCATTATTGGACTGGTCTAGTTAGAGCGTTGCTATTCGTGTGATATTCTTTTAGTATAAAAAACCCTAACCGCACACAGACGAAAAACCCACATCACACATAGGCTATGAGTCCGTACACATTGATTGTCACTGAGGTAGATAGATTTATAGAATTATATTTTTTAGGTAAAAATAGGACAGACGGGCACACATCACTCTTGCTATGATGTTTGGAGCCTTGTCAGCTCCGAATCTTTCTTCAAATCTAATCCTTCTGTGCAGTGGTACCGAAACCGCAGCGTCACCGCTCAGATATTTCGGCTACACGGCATAAAACATTATTTTGGAAGCACATTTGTAGCATAAATAAATACTCTCTTCGTCCCAAAATAACTGTCTTAATTAGTACTCACTCCGTCTCAAAATTATTGCCTTAAATTTGTCTAGATACTGATGTACCTAATACTAAAATGTGACTTGATACATCCGTATTTAGACAAATTTAAGATAAGAATTTTGGGACGGAGAGAGTACAAAATTATAATAAGGTTAAGACATTTATTTTGGGACAGAGAGAGTAGCATATTAGTTCTTTTTATGCATGAACAAATCCAGCAACTTTGGTTATGCCGACACTCAGCGTTGGCGAAAGCTACATGAAGAAACACCATATCTGTAACCAGATCTTTTTAAGAAATCGGCTATCTGTTTAAAGAAAACAATTTAAGTACGCAATGTAGACTCAATTTCAACAGATCATTTATTGGCAAATGCCAAAATTGCAAACAATGTCTACATAGGACCATGTTAGAAACGAGATCAACGGCAAACATCAGGGAACCCATAAATGCTGTGTTTGCTCCTCAATGCCTTCGTTGACGAAACAAAAACATGTCACATGTGGTGACAGGATAACACTAATTAGGATCGAGTGGTGTTTGTCGTGGACGTAGTTGGGAATCTAACTATATTTAGCACAGATGCAAACTGCAGTTTATCACATAGATAAGTTGTAACTTATGCATACCATGGTTAGCTATTTATGTAATTTTAAAAAGAAAAGAAAAAATAATTCAGAACCATGATATCTGACTCTAGCTATTGTGGCGTTAGTAAACGACAGAGGGTAGAGTAAAAAATGTGATATGTCGGCGAGGTTGGTCATACTGGGCGGCGGTGTTCAGTTGTCGGCGTATGAGGCTCTAGAGCCCGGCGTCTCAGGTGATAGTGGGGGATATCAGGTTGGGAGGTGGCGTGCCTCAGGGAGTCCGCTCTTGGCTGGATCTGGAGGGCCAGATTGGGTTAGTGGAGACTTACTACCTCGGCTGCTCGACATGTGACGGTGGTGCCTTGGCGTTGCGTTGCGGGAAGGTAGCCCACGACGTGGTGCTGCCTGCCGCCCGTGATCCCCATCCTTGGCGTGGAGGGTGATCCCAGTGTTGTCGGTGCTTTTACGGTGGCGGCTCCATGATCTTGTTATGGAGTCCTTGTTCCAGCAGCAGTGTCCTTCCCTCGGGTTGGGTTCGTGACCTTGGTACCTCTGTGTGACTCCAAGTGAAAGCTCCGTAGTACGGCGCTGCCGGCAATGCTTGTGGGTGTCAAGTCCCTCGTGAAGGTGTCGTCATGGTTCCCCTCCTCGTGCCAGGGCTCCCCAGTCCTTCTTTGCAGCTTCCTCGGTGGCAGAACGTTGCATCGTTATCCTCTTGGGGTAACGTGGAGCTCAGGTAACTTCATGTTGCAACATGCATCTTCGGGCATGGATCCTAAACTGAAGTTTCTTCGATTCTGGCATGGGGCAGTCTTGTTGGTCTCCTACTTTAAAACGTAACAGTTGTCATCGTTCTTAGTCCTCGCTATCCGCATGCAGGTCAGCGCTCCACGACTCAAATCGAGAGGGCGCAGTGGCACTCTCGGGTGGCTGCTTGGTTGTGCGCGGCGCGTAATAGTTTAGTGGTTCCCAAGGGGGGCGCATTTGTCGTTCCTAGTCTTTGGTCTTGTGTACTTACTGTTGGGTGTGAATTCTCAAGTTTTTTTTTTTGCTTGGCTTTGAGTTTGTGGCTTCTTCGCGCCTCTCTCAGATGTCGATTTTATTTTAACTTGCTTTTGTAAAAGAATTTTCTCATCACCTTGTATCAGCTCGGACGTTGCGGCTATAAGCGGGGCGAAAATTGTGCTGACAATATGTTGCTTATCAAGTTTTGAAGGAGGAAAGGGAATAATTTAGGTATGTGTGAAGATGAGGCGAGAGTGAACAAAGAATGAGAAAAAGTAACGGGGTAATCTAGACCTCAAATAACAGATTGTGTACGATACTTAGATGGTCTGCCAGCTTTAGCCACATGATTTAATAAGAAATTGAATTAATCTTCGGCACGTCTAAAGCTAGGCACACCATTAATTTGGGAAAAGGTGTACTCCCATCGCTGGTCTGTAACACGCGCGCACGCGCACACACACACACAATTACACAATTTAGGTGTGTGTGAAGATGAAGCAAGCACAAAGAAAAATAGAGAAAGTAACGGACTAATCTAGACCTCAAATAACAGATTGTGTATAGGGGCTGCAAGAAAAGCTCGAGGCTCATGAGCCGCTCGAGATCGACTCGTTTTTCGATTCGGCTCGAGATCAACTCGAAAAGAAACAAGCTGAGTTTAAACATTTTATGTAGCTCGACCGAGAAACGAGCCGATCTTGAGTCAATGTTGGATCGCTCGATTTTAGCTCGATAGCTCGACATAATATCATTATGTTAAATGATCATGCCATATATTAAATGGGAATAAAGATAATTTATTACCATATATGTTGTCCATAATTTATCTCCATTTTATTTACCAACATACATGAAAACTTAATTAAGTGCAAAGAAGATTTAGGCCTAATTAATTTATCTCCATTTTATTTACCAACATACATGAAAACTTAATTAAGTGCAAAGAAGATTTAGGCCTAATTATGGCACATGGTCGACTATGTGTTCAATATCCTATATTTTTGGCAAAGGTTTCCAACATATTCATCTTATTTTTTTTCATCAATAGATTTATAATTTTTACCATCTCATTTAGCTCGAAACTAGCTCGAGATCGTTACAAGCTGAGCACGAGTCATATTCTACAGCTCGATCATGAGCTTCACTCAGTTTGAGCTCGCTCGAATTTTCATATGAGTTGAGCTGAGCCAACTCCAACTCGCTCGAGCTCGACTCGTTTGCAGCCCTAATTGTGTACAATACGTAGATGGTCTGCCGGTTTTAGCCACATGAATTAAGAAAATAAATTAATCCTTGGCACTTACGGCTAAAGCTAGGCACACCATTAATGTGGGAAAAGGTTTAAGTCCCATCGCTGCTATGTAACACGCACACACGCAATAGCACCTTATCTTCTTCCCTATTTTTTGCGAGGAACAATAGCATCTTAGTTTTAGCAAAACAGTAGCGGCACTGCATATTATTGGATAGAGTTTTTCCTTACATATGCCACCAAAGTGACGCCATGGTCCATCTCCATAGTGTTGTTGTTCGATGGCTTTATAATTAACGATGATCATCACCACCACACTGCCTTTTACTGCACGTACATAATGACCATTCCTTTCCTAGAAAAATGGAAATATATCGTCATCAACTAATGAGAATTGCTACTACCAGTTGGCACGGTAGCGCCGTGTGCGTCCTATATAACTCCTCGCAGTTCTTCCCTTTAAGCAAACTCATCTCAGTAGATCGTTCGCCACTTGTACGAGTACGTACTCGGACGTGATGGCTAACTCGGGCGCCTTGATCCTTCTCATCTCATTGGTCCTGCTAGCCGGGGCTGCCTACATCCGCCGTGAGCCAGGCCACGCGGACGGAAGCTTCGCCGACACACACCTCCACTTCTTCATGCACGACGCTTACGACGGCCCGCGCCCCACGGCCGCGCTCATCGTCACCGGAAGGGAGCCGCTCCCACTACCGTCTGACGACGGCGCCACCGGCGGGCAGGCAACCTCCTCCTCCCCGCGGAGGTTCGGCGACATCGCCGTGATGAACAACGCGCTCACGGAGGGGCCCGAGCGCGGCAGCGTACGAGTCGGCACGGCGCAGGGGTTCACCGTGCGCGTCGCCGAGCACGGCGCCGTGAACGACCTGAGCCTGCACCTCGTGCTCGAGGCCGGCGAGTACGGGGGAAGCTCGCTGGCGGTGAAGGGCAGGGTGGACACGGGCGCCGCGGTGCGCGAGTCCATAATCGTCGGCGGCACCGGCCGCTTCCGCTTCGCGACGGGCTACGCGCTGAGCAGGAGCTACGACTACGACGTCGCCAACGGAGGAGTCGTGGAGATCGATGTGTACGTGCAGCTTCGACTAGTTTAATTATATGCTGCATGCATGTCTGGCCGGCGTATGCGTCGAGTGAGCATACTGAATTTTAACCGGTGACATCCAGGGGACAAAATGAAATAAAGAGATAATTGCGTGAACAACCTCACAATTTCAAGTATGTGTGCTTTAGACACATGTGTTGCAAAAATATGCACCTTTATGGTCTTTGATTTTTTTATTTTCGAGAAAATATCCAAAGTGTTGATATGTATCTTATACCCGATATTTATCAAGGAAAACAAGAGTTGATACAAAGGAATGACAACTCATCACAAAACGACTTGTAGAGAGTAAAGTTACCTCGAAAATCATATTTGTCGTCTTCCTCCTATTGTTATCCGCCTACCAGAGCATGAAACTTATCGAACAGAGCATGAAACTTACTGAACAAGTAGCAAGGAAAGGGACATCTGCTACACTCCCACCATACAAGACTTTGAAGACGCTATAGCCACTCACTGCGAATAAAGAGATCTGGTAACCGCTGAACGAACATCAGGTGGACAAGCACCCCAAGCAGCACACGCTTGCAATTCTTCACCATCAATCCAAAGGGTTGGAGAAACCGAATATTGCCGCTGAACAAAACAAGAAAAGAATTCGAAATCACAGCACCAAAATCCAGCCAACTACTTCTCCTGATGGGCACACCAACTACCAAGATTCAGATAGAGCCAATAAATCTAGCAGCACTTACCCTCACTTGCCCTTTGGCAAGGGCGGATCAAACACCATTGATGTAGGAAGAAACCGAAGAGACTTTAGTCCAACATGCCATCGTCGCCACCATCTAATTGATGCCACCGCAGGAACAAAGAACAAAGTTTAAGAGAAACACGTGGACATGCAAGGACTAAAATCTACGGAAAAGCAGGTACCAACTCCCCTGACTATTAACGAGGCTGCCAGACATGAGATAAGAGGGGGGCCAAGGCGGTGGTGCGGAGGGAACCCTGTGGTCTCCGATGTTGATGGAGCTTGCACTCGCAATTCGCAAACATGTGGTGCCATGGATGACACTAGCCCACCGCATTATCCACCATCTTTTTTCATCGAACAACTATCTTGGTTAAATGAAGTTATACACATGCCAGAAGATAACAGAACATAACAGTTTTAGCTTGTAGGAGCATATACAACCATGGCACATGCATACACCCATAAAACTCACACCAAGTGACTTCAACACTTTATTGAAACTAGTTACATACACAGGTCCTGATGTGGCCAAGCCGGCATATCACTTTAGCTAGTTATGTTCCCTTAGATTGTTGGTCACAAACTTAGGCATTGCCCTTATTTACTGATAGCACACAATCAATATCAAACTCACGACATTAAACATAGCCCACATTATCGAGGCACTTGGCACACATTCTTAAGGATAGACCTCGATGACACCTCGAGGTCCCAGTTTCTTGAAGATTTTATAGTCGCTAAATCCTGCTTTTGTAAAGATTGTGCTCCAGTCATTTTCATCTCGTTGACGTCCTCTTGTACATACTAACATGAGCATATCCACCAACAGTTGGGTTTCTAACATTTCTTTGGATGATGAGCCGACTACTATATCTATGACAATAACCTTTCCCCCCATTTCGCGGGACGGAATGGCCTTCTTGCATTGAGCCAGGATATTGATGCAATCTTCGTCGTTCCAGAAGTGCAGAACAAGCTAGCATGAAAAAACTTACATATGGTCAAGCAATTATTAACAATTTTGGACATTAAATGTATTTGTGCATACATCTTAATTAGTAGCTATTACATAGTTGAATGGAGTTACTCTCAAAATAATGAGAAAATGAGACTAGTCCTACCGTTAGTTCCCCAAGAGTGAAAATTTGTTTTGGAAAAGTTTATAAAGACAACACCTCATACCTTAAGCATCACAGATTGAGCAGGTGGAATGGTATGGAATAGGTCACCAGCGACATAGTTAATGATACCATCACTCGGGACTTTCTCAATCACCTTCGGAAGGTCCAACACATTGCACTTGATATGCGGGAAGGCCTTGACAATAGCCCTAGCCGTCGTTCCATCACCACCACAACAATTGGTGAGTGACTGCACCCCCTTGAATAAGTCATGGCATTCCCGCAATATGGTGCTGATCCCCAAATGGTCATGGGCAGCCAGAGCTTCATGGAACACCTTGTCTGACTCTGGGTCGAGGAGCGCCATACTCTCCTCGAAGAGTGTGGCACCGTGCACATCCTCAAATGGTGATGGCGATGGTGCGATGTCCTTCTTGAACCAGTCAGCTAGCCCCAAGGCCGCCTCTATGTAATGTCTTGAGGTTGTGGCAAGCACAATGGCCTTCTGGCTAGCCTCACCATCAATGAATACACCATCCACCAGGAGATATGATAGCGGGACGAGGGAGTAGGTCCCCTCCTTAGGGGATGCTAAGGCGCCTGATGTGGCCAGCAACCGCAAGACACGGCCAAGGTATGGTGTCTTAGATGGTGGGAGGGACAGTGCGGTGACAAGCTCGGGCAACGATGTTGTGCCGCCGAGTCGGTGTATCGCAGTAGGGATACCGAGCTGGACAGCGCACCTGAGTGCTATGGCCGTGAGGTGGCACAGGCTGTGCCGCCATAAGTCAGCCTGCGCCTGAATCAGCTGGGCGTCGGTGGGGACTGCCATCGTTGGGGCATGAGCTGCCATTGCGTTGTAGTATCTCTCTTGTTGTGGTGTTGTGTGTTTGTTAACTGACTGTGCCAAGCACCAATATATATACACACACCATGCATTTACTATGTTTAGGTAGTACATCTCTACTAGCAACCAACTGCATTAAAAACACGTGGTGTGCCTATTTTGACGCTATCGATTGGGTCATATGTCTTGTTGTTTTAATTAGAAGATCTATCCATAAGTCTTCATTTGGAAATCTTGCTCAAACCCTTGAAGGACCGTATCCAAGATGTCCCATCTTGCATTTACTGTGATTATTTCTTAGGGAATCCTTCAAAATAAAAATCTGAGGTATCATTCAAATTGGAATTGTTTTGTTATTTGAGTTAAATTTATTTTGAATATAGCTTTCTTTATAAAACTGAAAAATAAAAGAAAATTATGGTACATATATAACTCTTAATTATGTATCATATACAATATGATTATTCTTGTTGTTTAGTTGGCTTTGTAGTTTTAAATTCTCAAATTGAATCAATTAAGAACCAATTTGAACTCATATAATCGAAAAATATGGAAACAGTAACCCGTTCCTTATTGGTAAACCCATTTGGCCCACTACCGCCAAAACATATGGCATAGTTTTAAATAGTGCACTATTTCAACGCTACACTGTCGCTATAGCATTTGGACGGACCTCGTGCTACACGTGTCATGTACAATTTAGCGTTATGTAGCGCGCTATAGTGTTAATTTAGCACCAAACCTAGGCTGTCGTAGCCCGTTATTTAAACCTATGACATATGATGAGAAATTATGTTAGTCTAGTTAACCTTCTTATACCGACAGTAAAGACTCCAGCATAGAATGTTGTGAGCGTATGACCATAATTATATGACCAACTCTATATCCTTTCTATACGCGCAGTGTCTATTCTTTTATCGTAATTTCATCTGACCATCTGCACTTGATGGTCTTCTCCATGTATGTAGATTCGATACCAAGAGCTCTCGCTGTTATGCATGTGTTTGTTACTTTGAGGGAAATTAAGCATTGCAGTTCTATTGGTTGGGACGTTGAGTGGAACACAAACGCCCTAGCTGTCATAACAGAAATCCACAGACATCATCATAAACAGTAGGCAGTATAGACGACCCAAAAACATTAATGCTCGGACAGAGAGTTACTACCTACAACAAAAATGTTTGATGAAGTTCTTTTTTTAGAAAAGGAGGATGATCCCCGACCTCTCCATCTAGACGATGCATGCAACCATTTTATTATTATTCACAAAAATCTTAGAAAGTAATACATCAGGTAGTCTGAAGTCATCATCTTAGAAACATTGTCACTACTCCTATTCACCTTATGAATGGGTGCCGATAGTCCGAGCCTAATACCAAACAAACATCACACCGTGCATTTACTATTTTTAGGTGGTGCGTCTCTAGCAACCAACTGCATTGAAAACACGCGTGGTGTGCCCATTTTGACGCTATCGATTGGGTTATCAGTCTTGTCGTTTTAATTAGGAGCTCTATCCATATGTCTCAATTTGGAAATCCTGCTCAAACTGCTTCAAGACCATATCCAAGATGTCCCATCTTGCATTTACTGCAATTATTTCTTATGGATTTCCTAAAAAAACTTAGGTACCATTCAAATTGGAATAGTTTTGTTACTTGAGTTAAGTCTATTTTGGAATCTAGTTTTTTCTTTGTAAAACTGGAAAAAAAATGCACATCTATAACTCTTATGTATCATATATAATATGATTATTCTTGGAGAGGGGCGATTTGACTCCCATGCTCATCTAAACCCGCCATGAACAGTAAAATCAAAACAAATACTACAAAAATTCAAAACATTCTGAATTATTATTTTTTGCATGGTAGATGTTTCAGTGCGTGAGGTTCGTGCGTAGGCATTGGATCAACAATGAGTATTTGTGTTGGATGATATTCACCATGTAACAGTCACAACCTAAAGCGATACACAATAGTTCCAATTCATCAATGTATACATGTATTCTGTATATAGTCATACATGTCTATAATAAAACCTTTCATGACATCTTATGTCCTATCCTAACAATGTATACCATCGTGGAGTTTTCACTTAGTCGACGTCAATAGGCCCAGAAGCAACATTCGTAAAATTGCTGTCGTGTGAATATAAGTTGAATAGATAAGTTAATCAATAACAATATATGTATACCATCGTGGAGTTTTCACTTAGTCGACATCAATAGGCCCAGAAGCAACATTCGTAACAACATTCGGATATAAATTGCTATCATACGAATATAAGTTGAATAGATAAGTTAATCCATAACAACATTCGTAAGGAATCTACAATTACACGACCTCTCCAAAACTTCATAAGAAATCTTGATTACCATGAAGTGGCTGTGAAAAAAGTTTTAAAAAGACAAAAAGGTTGGCGATGTAGCGCCAAGCGACCTAAGTTTAAATCACGCATATATTGGCGAGCGCATGCGCTATATAGGTTTGTGTCCATAGCACAACTCCCTCCTCTCTATGTGGTTCTAGCATTTTTAAGTCTATGGAAGGACCCCTTATAAGTTGGTCACCTACCCCTTGGCTGAGTGGGGTGGGACTAAAAAATTACCCGGCCTTTGCAGGTACAACATGCAGGTGGTGGGACAAGATACAAAGGAATTTTGCTGGTGGTGGGCCAAGATACAAAGGAAATAACATATGGGCTTCAGGCAAGCCGGCTAGTGATACAACCATCTTGACGTATGGTATTTAGGCAAGCTGGTGTTGTATTGAAAGTAACTCGCATATGCAGAACCTTCCTGGAAAAGATACAATGTGTATGTTTCTTTTTTTAGGTACATTTTGAGCATGCAAAGGTTATGAATTGATGAAAAAGATTTTATTGGTTATTTTTGGCAAACACCCCAAAAAATGCACATGTGTTTTTGGCAAAATCACAATAGTAGTACTGTATTTGAACCCTTTTTTCTTCTCCTCCGTTCTCTTTTTGCTGTTGTTTGTCTGAGCAGTCAGCCAGTTCGTTCTTTCTTTTGACATTTTGGCTACTTTGAACCAAATGGCAGCAAGCTATTCATATGCATGGGTCAGACATGGATGAATTAGGGAAGTGACATTGATGACATATCTATATCTATATCTATACCTACTAATAAAACAAGGTGTGTTTTTCCAATTTTTTCATCCGTTCACCATCAAAAAAAAATTCTGCTATTCAAGGTGGTACTAAATTTCTGTCCGTTCGTGTATTACAAAAGGAAAAACGCCACAATTCCGTCCACGGGCCGCCTGCAATGTGGCCCAGCAAAGCCAAACTATTTATTTTCGTGCCCATCCGAAAAACCCTATTTATCGCATGGGGCGTCAAATAGTCCCAGTGTCATAGGGCGCCCAACCTGGGCTGAACCGTTTTTTATTCTTATTATGTTTCTATTTTTTTTCGTTTCTTTCTCTGTTTCTTTCCTGTTTCTTTTGTATTTTTTCCTTTCAAGTTTTTCTTATTTCTCCATTTTTTCCTTAAATTCATAATTTTCAAAGGAGTTCGTAATTTCGGAAAAAATGATTTTTAAAAAAAATGTTCAGAATTCCAAAACATATCCTGTTTTATAAAAATGTTCAGAAATTTATATATTTTTTCTCATTCTAAAATTTGTCCAAATTTTAAAAAATGGAATGTGTTTTTAAAAATTGTT
The DNA here is from genome assembly GCF_018294505.1 of Triticum aestivum. Lineage (NCBI taxonomy): Eukaryota > Viridiplantae > Streptophyta > Magnoliopsida > Poales > Poaceae > Triticum > Triticum aestivum. The sequence continues at coordinate 7,106,104 of NC_057803.1, read as the reverse complement.
TGAGATTTTCCAAAAAAATGCGTTTTAAAAATGTGTGCAAATATGAAAAATATTCTTGTTTTAGTGAAATATTCGCAAATTCTAAATAATTTATGAGTTCAAAGAAACCCATTTCTAAAATTGTTCTGAATGTTCAAAATATGTTTCCTTTAAAAAACACAAATTCAAAAAATGTTCATGTTTTTATGAAAGATTCATGCGGAGATCTTTTTTGGTGGACATGTCAATTATCTCTCCCGTTGCTTTTTGCAAAGAAATGTCTCTCCCGTTACAACGCACGGGCATCCGTGCTAGTGCTTCCTCGCATAATTAACAAGCTAGTTAGGAGTAACCTCCCCTCAGCATACACTGACTACTCCCTCTTTATCAAAATAACTAATCAACGGTTGGATCTCATCCCACATCTACTGATTGTTGCCTCGCTTCTCCAAGATGATCCACACCTCATTCTGGATCAGAGTCAAGATCATCTAGAAAAAATGTCCCCTTACAAATAAGATCAGCTACACTTGGCATTTGAAGCTCTGTACATACATGGCAAATATCAAATAAAATCTGTTGTTTTTCAAAGGCTAAAGAAGCCAAGTCTAGCATACACAAAAAATCATCACGATCCAGTATATAAATCTATATCAATCAAGAATGATAAACAAGGAGAAAAGGACATGAATCATGATCAATTTCAAAGCTAGTTCAATATCCAACACTTCGGCAGCCAACAAACAAAGCACAAGCACTCGCCACCAATAGTTCAATGGGTTTTTATCATTTATGCCACTAGTTGTGTCTCACTACTCTATTTTGCCATTAGAAGTTACAACTACTCAAAAATACCATCGATCCGTGAGATGCTTGCTCAAAAATGCTATTAGATATATAAAAAATTCCAATGAAAAAAAATTCCATCGTTTCGTTAGATGTTTGCCCAAAATGCCATTAGATATTGTTATTTTCACATCAAACCTGTTGACCATGTTATATGACAAAAATAAGCCTAGCGCACATGTCAGTTCTCTCTGTCTCACAATGATAAATGTGGCCCCACTTGTTAGTAGTAACCAAGCGAACAATTTTACAAGAAAATAAGAACGCTATTAGGATCAAGTAGGCCCCACACTTTATTATAGTGAAATAAAGGGATAGCTGACATATCGGTCCATAGGTATTTATATCATTATAACATTGCAAAAGAGATTTGAAATCACAATAATGGTGTCCAGTGGCATTTTTGAGCATGTGTCTAACAAAGCAATGGCATTTTTGAGCGGTTGAAATTCCTATTGGCAAAACCGAGTAGTGGGACACAACCGGTGGCATAAATGATAAAAACCCTTCAATGGCCAACCCAATTACAAACCAGGCATATCAATTACCCCCGCCGATCCAAAAAAAAAGTATCTTGGTTGAAGCCACGACACTTTTTTTTTGGATCGGAGGGAGTAGCAAGCACTTGGCCAACATACAGATCACACAAGTAGCCTCTTCGGCCAACAGGAGGCCGAAAAGTCCCTCTTCGGCCAACAGGAGGCCGACGGGGTGATACTTTTGATTTTTCTCCATTAGGGTGTATAGTTTCCGAATTTGCTATAAAAATCATCATAGTTTCAAAAAAAAATCTCATAACTCGAAGGCAAGGTACAGAGCACAGTACAGAGGACTTACCGTCGGAGTTGTAGCGGATGCCGAACATCACACGACTGCAGATGCTGATGCCAGGACGGCATAGTTCATGTTCTTGCCGGTCAACACGCCTGCAGATGGGGACATCGTTTAACCGCCTCTAATGTTCATGTCGCCTGCTCCAGGGCTTGGGGTGGACGGAGCTTGCTCTCCTGTGCTGGGACACTGCAGGAATCAACAACAACTCTCGTCAGTTTCACGACCCACACAGAACATATATGCTAGTGCATCTCAGCTTATGAAGCTACAACATAGGTATCCATTGGACATATAAAACTATGTTTACTGTAATAAGGATGCTAATTTGCTGCACAGAACGCTAATTTGCTGCACAGAACATCACGAGAATCTACTTCTGTTGTCAGTTTTCATGACGCACACAGAACATAGTGGTTTATTTCAACCTAGAAAGCCAAAACATATGCATCCATTGGAAATTTTGTAATAGTGTCAAAGGATGCTAATTTGTTGTGTACGGCATCACGGGAAGAGAAAGAAACAACACGCAATTTCAAACCTACGGAGAAATCGTTTAAAAAAAAGAAACCTAAGGAGAAATTGTATCTAGCACAACATTGTAGGCTGGAAGAATAACAACAGCCTTGAACGTTGGGCGCGGAAATATTTGCTAGTAAATATAATGGAAGTAACATCAATTGTACTACAAGTCAAAAGAAATCAGTTCAACAGTAACATGAATTGCACATATTGGAATTTGCGCTCCTTGTAACGAATGTGCTTTGACTAGATAAAATTACAGATAAATAAGATGTTGGCGAGGATGCCTACAATGACCTGAAGGTCACGAAGCTAGAGCATCTTGGCAACTGGTGATGTAGGCAGCAAGGAAAAAGAGGAAACTAAACTATTCGTTGGAAACCTTGGCAAAGTTGCCTCATAACCACATGAACTTAAATAATACTTCAACTAACAAAAAGTACTCCAAAACATTTTATGCTTGCCTCAAGACTCACGGGGAAAGATGTTGGCAAGGATGCCTTCCATAAACCAAATAAGTCAATGAGCTCAAACAACCAAGCAACTAATGATATAGGTAACAGGGAAAAGGAGGAAACCAAACTATATATTGGAAACCTCGGCAAAGTTGCCTCACCGTATCCCAATGATCAATGAGATCTAGTGATCATAACTTTTGGAACTGCAAAATGCATATACTTCATTGCAGCATATAAGCAGTATAGAACTACCAACTATGTTCACAAGTATGCATACCATATACCTAAGAAGGGCAATGAGCTTGAGCACACAATTGACAATGTTATAGGCAAAGTTGACGCACCAGATCCCAACAGTAAATGAGATCTAGTGACCAGAGCTCACATATATCAACAGAGTTTGGAGAATACATGCACATACTTCGCTGCAGTATATAGGCAGTGTGGAACTAGCACTACTAAGTATGTTGGCAAGTATGCATACCATACTACACCTAATAAGGTCAATGAGCTTGATTGAGCAAACAATCAACAAATGTTATAGGCAACACGGAAAAAGAGGAAATCAAACTGTATCTTGGCAGCCTTGGCAAAGTTGCCCCCAAAATCATGAGATTATGATCCAAAAACTATGACTGGGAGTATAGCAAGCGACCATAAAAAATTAAATATGAACTTATCTTACAAGTGTTGGCATGGAAGCTCATTCATTAAACCATCAGCTTGATAAATATAAAAAATTAAAACATCCAACAGCAAGCATGATTTTGGCAACAAGGAAAAAGAGGGAACCAAACTAAGTGTTGGTAACCTTGGCAAAGTTGCCATGCTAACTACAGGAACCGGTGCATTGATGTTCAAAAGCAAAGCATCTCCTACAAAAGCAACTAAAAAGATATGACCATATGAAGGAACAATATAACTGCTGATAGCAACTTGGCTACTTAAGACACAGTATGAAAAAATATTAAAAAATGCCCAATTATGCAAATCAATGAGACGTAGCACATGCGTATGACAAGGTACATTCCAGAAATTTTAAAAAAGATTAAACTCTCCATCTGATTCAGTAAGGGGGAATTCGCCAAGTGTTGTCAAGCCCATAAAGGCCACTGCATGGAAGTGCTATCTAGCATTAAGAAACAATATGTTGCATATAGATAATAGTAAACTAGCAATACTTCATAATGGACGGGCTTACAGGTTATGGACGTATGACTTGGATAGCATGAACAAGTTTGGCCTTGAGGCCTTGAAGGTCGTCTTCAGCTTCCTGGTTGGCTGCTCGGCCTTCTGGTAGACCAGCGGGAACCTGATGTCTGACTTGTGAAACTGCTTAGTGTTATGACGCTTGCAGATGCTCAAGTGGACAGTGGCAGTCTTGATGATCTGGATGCAGGGGGATCTGGCAGTGACGGGAAGCCATCTCTGTACATCTCCTTGACGGGGGTGGTGTCACGGTATTCCTTGTACATGTTGTGGTAGAAAGGATGAGCATAGTACTGTGCAAGCAATATTGCCACTGAGATGAATATTTTATTGTTGAAAGCTACAGCTAGAAGCAACTAACAAGGTAATAGATCCAGCTCAATGATTATATATTTTAAGACAAGCATTATCTAAAGCAATGGGTGCTCCATCAAGCGCAGGTTTTCTATTAATGTGCTGCAGAAAGAAGGAAATGTCGATTACATCCTACCTATACAATTGTTATCGAGGACTACTAGTTGAATTTTCACTTCTGAAGTCTAGTGCTTCATCTGTCAACTCAATAAAGGATAACAGGCAATAACACCATATATATGAACATAGTACATTCCACACGATGTCATTGCTGAGTATAAACAATTTATGGTTGAAACTTCAACTGAAAACTACTAATAAGGTAACAGATCCAGTTCAATCTATTGATGTCCTGTAGAACAAAAGACGGTTTTCAGGAGACTAAACAAGAATTGAGTTAAATCCTAGTACACTCAAGTTGCAGAGCATCCAAGGCTAGTAGCACAGAAATCTCTATCTAGGATCACCTTAAATAAAGTCCAACTCGCCGTGGAGGACCAAGACGACCAAATTCCTGCAGGAAGCAGCAGGGCCCTTTGTGTAACCATGCATTTGCCTACAATCAAGAGAAGCAACTCATCAAATTTAAAATCTTAAAAAATGCCATTTTGTGACGCGGTTGTGGTTTACATGCCTATATCAAAGAAAGAAATGGCATTTAAAAGGGTGGTGTTGTTTTTAACTTGATGTTCAGCAGGCTATAATTGGCATAATGTGCTCTGAAACAACCACGTGGTGTTTACCTAGTGCTGTGCTCAGAGAAAAATCCATAAATTGCTCTAACCAAGTAAATGTAGAGTAGCATTTCATTTCATAGAACAAAAAACCATCTATATCTATAAGTAGCAGTTTAGATGTTCACAAGCCAAGATATTCACTGTTCATGGGTCTAAATATCCACAATTTATAAATCGCCAACACATGGCGTAAATGGCTCAGGTAGACATGAATAAAACAAACATGCTTCTAAAAAGGAGCAAAACATCATTAGGATTACTCTTACAAACTAGAGATCACATACAGTGGAGATATTGATTGACTACAGTGAATAAATAATACTCCCTCTGTCCGGAAACACTTGTCAGAGGAATGGATGTACCTAGATGTATTTTAGTTCAAGATACATCCATTTTTATCCATTTCTCCAACAAGTATTTCCGGATGGAGGGAGTATTTACTGAACATAGAGATAAATACATAAGGTGCCTCAGCAGCAAAGGAAACATGGTAGTACATGCGCAAGCACACACTAATCAATAATAATCGTCCCACGGCAAAGATAATTCATAGTTCTTTTAACTAACCAGGGCTTAGCATAATGCCAATACAATGATATATGTCATAACTCAAGCACATTCGTGTAGGCAGAAAAGAAACATGCACAGGCAGCGTAACACAGAATCTTGCAAGGCACAAAATATTGTGACATTTCATCGAAGACAAACAAGATTGTGGTGGCCAGAAGACCACCACCACAGATTCACACTAGATCATCGGCTCAATGGCCAACATAACAGTTGGCCACAACCAGACCAGAGAGAGAGAGAGAGAGAGACCAAGGACTCACCTGAAACGAGGAAGAGGCGGCCACCACTGTCGATGTTGTAGAAAGCTGGATGACCTCAAAGAATCAGCTCCATTTTCTGGGGAAAAAAAGAGAGGATGAAACAAAACAAGTGATACAAAAAACAAAGCTCAAGAAACTCCATATGCCCTAGAATACTAGCACTGCATACCCATATAGATTTATGTCGAATAATATCAACACGTTGATCGTAAACAGAACAGAGGCATCATGCATACCCATATAGATGCTGGATTGAACAAATACACGAAAATAGCAACTTAAGCAACTCGACATTGGCAATTCAGGATGATAACAAATCACATTTGATATAACCACTAACACATGAGCATCTAGATGATTTGACCCTTATACACAATATATATGACAAGATTAGATAAATATTGGAACACCAAGGTCAAGTATAGTGCCTACTCTGTTAATATACAATCCTACAAACAAAAACTTTCAGATCATAGCATGTCAGCATTATGTTCTAGTATTCTACTCCCGTCGTCCCATAATATAAGAGCGTTTTTGACACTATATCCCTCCGTCCCATAATATAAGAGTGTTTTTGACATCTGATAGCTACCCTGGCATATAAATCCTCTCAAATTAGACACAGGTCATCACCAAACCCTAGTGCAAGTGCAGTAAAGGATTTGTTCCTTTCATATCAAGTTCTACACCAACAAACAGCATATACAGTAGCACAATGGCCTAAAACCACCAGCAAAACCCAAAACCTAGGAAATTGCCATGGTGTAATGGCCAGCATCAAATTGATCACGGCTCGATGGCTGTTGCCACACAGAGCATGAGAAAGCAGAGGAGAGAAACCGATTGGCTTACCTATGCCGGAGTCGAAGAAGAAGCAGCCATCGGAGACGCAGAGGAAGCAGGGAGGGGGCTGTGTGTCGATGTGAGCTGGGCCACAAAAGGGAGCTCCCACTCCTTAACCAGCTCTTCCACAACTAGGTGGCATGCCTTTGAGCACGCTTTTGCAGGACCTGCGGTGGGGTAGTGAAGATCAAGGTGTGAGCCTACTGAGCATATAAAAGTTTGAATTAGAAATTTATGTGGCTGACTAGACAAGGGGTCATGACTTTGTTGAGTATTCAGTTGTTCATATATGGAACACCCCATTGGTAAAAGAAACAGCTTTTCCTGGTAAAATGGTTCATCCAACGAGCTTCCAATATATCAAGTTATTAACCATGAAAAAAGCATCATACGGTGTATGCTTTAAACAATACTGCAGCACAAACTCCAGAAAGAACAGGAGCAGATTAATTGTGTGTTGCTCTGGTCAAAATGTTCCTTGGGATTCCAGACCATCGATTACGTATGTACTACCAAATATGCAGACTACATCCATCAAAATACCTTTCAAAGGGGGTGAATCTAATATGCAGAACCTAATATGCAGACTACATCCATCAAAATACCTTTTAAAGGGGGTGAATCTAGAAAGACGAGCATACATGAACCATAGAATCTGGACCTGCCAGATATACAACTCGTGATTCTAATAGAGATCTTGGTGTGGCATGACAACCCTGAAAAATAGTACTCCCTCTCTAAACGCTCTTATATTAGTTTACGGAGGGAGTACTACCTCCGTTTGAAAATATAAGACGTTTTGCCAAAACGTCTTGTATTTAAAAACAGAGGTAGCACGAAGGAATCCTAGCGCCAAATGAGGCAATCCCTTCATTTCTTTTGTATACGTTTTGACTAGTTGCCCAATTAAAAGAGACTGGATGCTTTATTCCCTTGAACTAGCAAGTAGCAGCATCACACGGTGCTCACACTCCCACACCCAGTCATCCACGGCAGCCAAGCATGAGCACATGAGCAGTACGGCCAGAGTAACACATCCACGCACAGCAGCGCCAACAGAAACAGAAACTTGGCACTTGAGCAGCAACGACAGAGAGAAAGAGAGAGGGAGCGAGCAGGGAAGAACGACCTGAGGGATGAAAAGCTCGCGGCGGGGTGGGGTTTCCTTGGCCCGGCGGCGAGGTCGGGTAAGAGCACCTCCGCGTCAGACGAGGAGAAGGCGAAAAGGCTCGAGGTCGGCCACGGCGGCGCCGTCGATGTACGCGGTGGAGCAGAGGAGGAAGAGGACGACCGTGGCGGAGACGACGGCCGGCCGGCCGTAGCGCAAAACCGCACGGCGGGCGGCGCGCGACCTCCGGCGCTCCTCCACGGATCTGGAAGCCCCATGGACTGCCCGTTCTGGTGCCCCGTCTAGGTTAGGGAGAGAAGGTGAGGGGATAGGGAGAGGGTGGGGGCAGTGGCGGTGGCGGTGGGGAAGAGGGGCACCGAATCAACGGCGGCGGCGGCTATGTGGGTGGGAGGCAGGCAGGCAGGCAGACGAGGGAGAGGGAAAGGTAGAAGATTGCATCGGGGGCTGGGGTGAGGCGCGGGTTAGGTTGCCCTCCTTCTTTTTGGTCAATTTTGCGCGCGTACGGTCAATTTTGGCACTACTGAACTAGCATCTGCTCAAAAATATACCCAAATTAGTATAATGCCCATGTGTTGCCACGGATTGCTGAAATATATATAAAAATAATGCATATTAAATTTCACAAGTACTCCCTCCGTCCGAAGAGAGTAGATAGTAGTACAATATAACACAGACACAATTACGTAATAATTGAAGTCCAGTGCACCTGTAATGTAAACTAATAACAAAAAGGTAAATTGACAATATATACATATAAAGCGATGATCCAACTAAAATATATCACAAATTATTAAGATCTTTTGATGCGCTTACGAAATTCTCGCACAATATATCAGAAAAGTTGTCTTTGGCTTCATTTTGCACAATGTTTTTTCAAGTATAATAAAAACTGTTTTCCCAACTCATACCCATCATATAAAAGAAATATATGTAGTTAGTGGAAGGTCTTAAAATGTGTAATGGACAATACTCACCGTGCAAACCGGCTTCATCAGTTCTTTACCGTTTCATGAGACCATTTTTTTTCTCGAATACGCACGAGTGTGCGTACTAGATATTTGTAAAGTACATACGGATCTGAATGTCGCAGATCCATTGACTAAACCTTTTCCACAAGCAAAACATGATCAACACAAGAACTCTATGAGTGTTCGATTCATCACAATGTAATTAGATTATTGACTCTAGTGTAAGTGGGAGACTGTTGAAAATATGTCCTAGAGGCAATAATAAAATAGTTATTATTATATTTCCTTATTCAAGCATAGTGCCTCGCCGTGCTAACGCGTACTCCGGTTGCTGCTGCTGCCTGCTCCTTTGGACGCAGACGAGCATCAGCTCCACGCCGGGCCCCTCCGCCATCTATTTGGTCGACGGATTGCGAAACCCGACGCGCTCCGCCACCAGTGACCTCGCCGGCGACGAGCCGTCGGCCTAACTCCAGTTAGTTAGGGTGAAGAGTTGTTGGGTTTCGTAGTAATTTCAAAAAAAAAATCCTACGCACACGCAAGATCATGATGATGCATAGCAACGAGAGGGGAGAGTGTTGTCTACGTACCCACGCAGACCGACTGCGGAAGCGTTGACACAACGTAGAGGAACTAGTCGTACGTCTTCACGATCCAACCGATCAAGCACCGAAACTACGGCACCTCCGAGTTCGAGCACACGTTCAGCTCGATGACGATCCCCGGACTCCGATCCAGCAAAGTGTCGGGGAAGAGTTCCGTCAGCATGACGGCGTGGTGACGATCTTGATGTACTACAGCAGCAGGGCTTCGCCTAAACTCCGCTACAGTATTATCAAGGACTATGGTGGCTGGGGCGCCGCACACGGCTACGGAATAGATCACGTGGATCCACTTGTGTGTTCTAGGGTGCCTCTGCCTCAGTATATAAAGGACTAGAGGGGGGAGGCTGGCCGGCCAAGGTGTGGCGCGCCAGGAGAGTCCTACTCCCTCTGGGAGTAGGATTCCCCCCCCCCCCCAATCCTAGTTGGAATAGGATTCGCGGAGGGGGAAAAGAGAGAGAGGGGGCCGGCCACCTCTCCTAGTCCTAATAGGACTAGGGGAAGGGGGAGGCGCGCAGCCCATGTAGGGCTGCCTCTTCTCTTTTCCACTAAGGCCCATCATGGCCCATTTAGCTCCCGGGGGGTTCCGGTAACCTTCCCGGTACTCCGGTAAAATCCCGATTTCACCCGGAACACTTCCGATATCCAAACATAGGCTTCCAATATATCAATCTTTACGTCTCGACCATTTCGAGACTCCTCGTCATGTCCGTGATCACATCCGGGACTCCGAACAACCTTCGGTACATCAAAATGCATAAACTCATAATATAACTGTCATCGTTACCTTAAGCGTGCGGACTCTACGGGTTCGAGAACAATGTAGACATGACCAAGACACGTCTCCGGTCAATAACCAATAGCGGGACCTGGATGCCCATATTGGCTCCTACATATTCTACGAAGATCTTTATCGGTCAGACCGCATAACAACATACGTTGTTCCCTTTGTCATCGGTATGTTACTTGCCCGAGATTCGATCGTCGGTATCCAATACCTAGTTCAATCTCGTTACCGGCAAGTCTCTTTACTCGTTCCGTAATACATCATCTCACAACTAACATATTAGTTGTAATGCTTGCAAGGCTTATGTGATGTGCATCACCGAGAGGGCCCAGAGATACCTCTCCGACAATCGGAGTGACAAATCCTAATCTCGAAATACGCCAACCCAACATGTACCTTTGGAGACACCTGTAGTACTCCTTTATAATCACCCAGTTACGTTGTGACGTTTGGTAGTACCCAAAGTGTTCCTCCGGTAAACGGGAGTTGCATAATCTCATAGTTATAGGAACATGTATAAGTCATGAAGAAAGCAATAGCAACATACTAAACGATCGGGTGCTAAGCTAATGGAATGGGTCATGTCAATCAGATCATTCAACTAATGATGTGACCTCATTAATCAAATAACAACACTTTGTTCATGGTCAGGAAACATAACCATCTTTGATTAACGAGCTAGTCAAGTAGAGGCATACTAGTGACACTAAGTTTGTCTATGTATTCACACATGTATTATGTTTCCGGTTAATACAATTCTAGCATGAATAATAAACATTTATCATGATATAAGGAAATAAATAATAACTTTATTATTGCCTCTAGGGAATATTTTCTTCAGTCTCCCACTTGCACTAGAGTCAATAATCTAGATTACACTGTAATGATTCTAACACCCATGGAGCCTTGGTGCTGATCATGTTTTACTCGTGGAAGAGGCTTAGTCAACGGGTCTGCAACATTCAGATCCGTATGTATCTTGCAAATCTCTATGTCTCCCACTTGGACAAGATCCCGGATGGAGTTGAAGCGTCTCTTGATGTGCTTGGTCCTTTTGTGAAATCTGGATTCCTTTGCCAAGGCAATTGCACCAGTATTGTCACAAAAGATTTTCATTGGACCCAATGCACTAGGTATGACACCTAGATCGGATATGAACTCCTTCATCTAGACTCCTTCGTTCGCTGCTTCCGAAGCAGCTATGTACTCCGCTTCACATGTAGATCCCGCTACGATGCTTTGTTTAGAACTGCACCAACTGACAGCTCCACCGTTTAATGTAAACACGTATCCGGTTTGCGATTTAGAATCGTCCGGATCAGTGTCAAAGCTTGCATCAACGTAACCTTTTACGGTGAGCTCTTTGTCACCTCCATATACGAGAAACATATCCTTAGTCCTTTTCAGGTATTTCAGGATGTTCTTGACCGCTGTCCAGTGATCCACTCTTGGATTACTTTGGTACCTCCCTGCTAAACTTATAGCAAGGCACACATCAGGTCTGGTACATAGCATTGCATACATGATAGAGCCTATGGCTGAAGCATAGGGAACATCTTTCATTTTCTCTCTATCTTCTGCAGTGGTCGGGCATTGAGTCTTACTCAACTTCACACCTTGTAACACAGGCAAGAACCCTTTCTTTGCTTGATCCATTTTGAACTTCTTCAAAACTTTGTCAAGGTATGTGCTTTGTGAAAGTCCAATTAAGCGTCTTGATCTATCTCTATAGATCTTAATGCCTAATATGTAAGCAGCTTCACCGAGGTCTTTCATTGAAAAACTCTTATTCAAGTATCCCTTTATGCTATCCAGAAATTATATATCATTTTCAATTAGTAATATGTCATCCACATATAATATCAGAAATGCTACAGAGCTCCCACTCACCTTTTTGTAAATACAGGCTTCTCCGAAAGTCTGTATAAAACCAAATGCTTTGATCATACTATCAAAGCGTTTATTCCAACTCCGAGAGGCTTGCACCAGTCCATAAATAGATCGCTGGAGCTTGCACACTTTGTTAGCTCCTTTTGGATCGACAAAACCTTCCGGTTGCATCATATACAACTCTTCTTCCAGAAATCCATTCAGGAATGCAGTTTTGACATCCATCTGCCAAATTTCATAATCATAAAATATGGCATTCGCTAACATGATTCGGACAGACTTAAGCATCGCTACAGGTGAGAAAGTCTCATCGTAGTCAACCCCTTGAACTTGTCGAAAACCTTTCGTGACAAGTCGAGCTTTGTAGACAGTAACATTACCATCAACTTCAGTCTTCTTCTTGAAGATCCATTTATTCTCAATTGCTTGCCGATCATCGGGCAAGTCAACCAAAGTCCATACTTTGTTCTCATACATGGATCCCATCTCAGATTTCATGGCTTCAAGCCACTTTGCGGAATCTGGGCTCACCATCGCTTCTTCATAGTTCGTAGGTTCATCATGATCTAGTAGCATGACTTCCAGAACAGGATTGCCGTACCACTCTGGTGCGGATCTTACTCTGGTTGATCTACGAGGTTCAGTAGTATCTTGATCTGAAGTTTCATGATCATTATCATTAGCTTCCTCACTAACTGGTGTAGGTGTCACTGAAACAGTTTCTTGTGATGTACTACTTTCCAGTAAGGGAACAGGTACAGTTACCTCGTCAAGTTCTACTTTCCTCCCACTCACTTCTTTCGAGAGAAACTCCTTCTCTAGAAAGGATCCATTCTTAGCAACGAAAGTCTTGCCTTCGGATCTGTGATAGAAGGTGTACCCAACAGTCTCCTTTGGGTATCCTATGAAGACACATTTCTCCGACTTGGGTTCGAGCTTATCAGGTTGAAGATTTTTCACATAAGCATCGCAGCCCCAAACTTTAAGAAACGACAACTTTGGTTTCTTGCCAAACCACAGTTCATAAGGCGTCGTCTCAACGGATTTTGATGGTGCCCTATTTAACGTGAATGCGGCCGTCTCTAAAGCATAACCCCAAAACGATAGCGTAAATCAGTAAGAGACATCATAGATCGCACCATATCTAGTAAAGTACGATTATGACGTTCGGACACATCATTACGCTGTGGTGTTCCGGGTGGCGTGAGTTGCGAAACTATTCTACAATTTTTCAAATGTACACCAAACTCGTAACTCAAATATTCTACTCCACGATCAGATCGTAGAAACTTTATTTTCTTGTTACGGTGATTTTCAACTTCACTCTGAAATTCTTTGAATATTTCAAATGTTTTAGACTTAAGTTTCATTAAGTAGATATACCCATATCTGTTTAAGTCATCTGTGAAGGTGAGAAAATAATGATATCCGCCACGAGCCTCAATATTCATCGGACCACATACATCGGTATGTATGATTTCCAACAAATCTGTTGCTCTCTCCATAGTACCGGAGAACGGTGTTTTAGTCATCTTGCCCATGAGGCACGGTTCGCAAATACCAAGTGATTCATAATCAAGTGGTTCCAAAAGTCCATCAGTATGGAGTTTCTTCATGCGCTTTACACCGATATGACCTAAACGACAGTGCCACAAATAAGTTGCACTTTCATTATCAACTCTGCATCTTTTGGCTTCAACATTATAAATATGTGTATCACTACTATCGAGATTCATCAAAAATAGACCACTCTTCAAAGGTGCATGACCATAAAAGATATTACTCATATAAATAGAACAACCATTATTCTCTGATTTAAATGAATAACCGTCCCGCATCAAACAAAATCCAGATATAATGTTCATGCTCAACGCTGGCACCAAATAACAATTATTTAGGTCTAATATTAATCCCGAAGGTAGATGTAGAGGTAGCGTGCCGACCGCGATCACATCGACTTTGGAACCGTTTCCCACGCGCATCGTCACCTCGTCCTTTGCCAGTGCCCGCTTATTCCGTAGTCCCTATTTCGAGTTGCAAATATTAGCAACAGAACCAGTATCAAATACCCAGGTGCTACTGCGAGCTCTAGTAAGGTACACATCAATAACATGTATATCACATATACCTTTGTTCACCTTGCCATCCTTCTTATCCGCCAAATACTTGGGGCAGTTCCGCTTCCAGTGACCAGTCTGCTTGCAGTAGAAGCACTCAGTTTCAGGCTTAGGTCCAGACTTGGGTTTCTTCTCCTGAGCAGCAACTTGCTTGATGTTCTTCTTGAAGTTCCCCTTCTTCTTCCCTTTGCCCTTTTTCTTGAAACTAGTGGTCTTGTTAACCATCAACACTTGATGCTCCTTCTTGATTTCTACCTCCGCAGCTTTCAGCATTGCGAAGAGCTCGGGAATAGTCTTGTTCATCCCTTGCATATTATAGTTCATTACGAAGCTCTTGTAGCTTGGTGGCAGTGATTGGAGAATTCTATCAATGACGCAATCATCCGGAAGATTAACTCCCAATTGAATCAAGTGATTATTATACCCAGACATTTTGAGTATATGCTTACTGACAGAACTGTTCTCCTCCATCTTGCAGCTATAGAACTTATTGGAGACTTCATATCTCTCAATCTGGGCATTTGCTTGAAATATCAACTTCAACTCCTGGAACATCTCATATGCTCCATGACGTTCAAAACGTCGTTGAAGTCCCGATTCTAAGCCGTAAAGCATGGCACACTGAACTATCGAGTAGTCGTCAGCTTTGCTCTGCCAGACGTTCATACCATCTGGTGTTGCTCCAGCAGCAGGCCTGGCACCTAGCGGTCCTTCCAGGACGTAATTCTTCTGGACAGCAATGAGGATAATCCTCAAATTACGGACCCAGTCCGTATAATTGCTACCATCATCTTTCAACTTTGCTTTCTCAAGGAACGCATTAAAATTCAACGGAACAACAGCACGAGCCATCTATCTACAATCAACATAAACAAGCAAGATACTATCAGGTACTAAGTTCATGATAAGTTTAAGTTCAATTAATCAAATTACTTAAGAACTCCCACTTAGATAGACATCCCTCTAATCCTCTAAGTGATCACGTGATCCAAATCAACTAAACCATAACCGATCATCACGTGAGATGGAGTAGTTTTCAATGGTGAGCATCGTTATGTTGATCATATCTACTATATGATTCACGCTCGACCTTTCGGTCTCCGTGTTCCGAGGCCATATCTGCATATGCTAGGCTCGTCAAGTTTAACCTGAGTATTCTGCGTGTGCAAAACTGTCTTGCACCCGTTGTAGATGGACGCAGAGCTTATCACACCCGATCATCACGTGGTGTCTGGGCACGACGAACTTTGGCAATGGTGCATACTCAGGGAGAACACTTCTTGATAATTTAGTGAGAGATCATCTTATAATGCTACCGTCAATCAAAGCAAGATAAGATGCATAAAAAGATAAACATCACATGCAATCAATATAAGTGATATGATATGGCCATCATCATCTTGTGCTTGTGATCTCCATCTCTGAAGCACCGTCATGATCACCATCGTCACCGGTGCGACACCTTGATCTCCATCGTAGCATCGTTGTCGTCTCGCCAATCTTATGCTTCCACGACTATCACTACCGTTTAGTAATAAAGTAAAGCATTACATCACTATTGCATTGCATACAATAAAGCGACAATCATATGGCTCATGCCAGTTGCCGATAACTCGGTTACAAAACATGATCATATCATACAATAAAATTCAGCATCATGCCTTGACCATATCACATCACAACATGCCCTGCAAAAACAAGTTAGACGTCCTCTACTTTGTTGTTGCAAGTTTTACGTGGCTGCTACGGGCTTAAGCAAGAACCAATCTCACCTACGCATCAAAACCACAACGATAGTTTGTCAAATAGACTCTGTTTTAACCTTCGCAAGGACCGGGCGTAGCCACACTTGGTTCAACTAAAGTTGGAGAGACAGTCGCCCGCAAGCCACCTGTGTGCAAAGCACGTCGGGGGAACCGGTCTCGCATAAGCGTACGCGTAATGTTGGTCCGGGTCGTCTCGTCCAACAATGCCGCCGAACCAAAGTATGACATGCTGGTAGGCAGTATGACTTATATCGCCCACAACTCACTTGTGTTCTACTCGTGCATATAACATCAACATAAAGAACCTAGGCTCTGATGCCACTGTTGGGTTTCGTAGTAATTTCAAAAAAAATTCCTACGCACACGCAAGATCATGGTGATGCATAGCAACGAGACGGGAGAGTGTTGTCTACGTACCCACGCAGACTGACTGCGGAAGCATTGACACAACGTAGAGGAAGTAGTCGTACGTCTTCACGATCCAACCGATCAAGCACCGAAACTACGACACCTCCGAGTTCGAGCACACGTTCAGCTCGATGACGATCCCCGGACTCCGATCCAGCAAAGTGTCGGGGAAGAGTT
Source organism: Triticum aestivum (assembly GCF_018294505.1). Classification (NCBI taxonomy): domain Eukaryota; kingdom Viridiplantae; phylum Streptophyta; class Magnoliopsida; order Poales; family Poaceae; genus Triticum; species Triticum aestivum. Next base: position 7,089,651 of record NC_057803.1, on the reverse strand, counting down.
CCGTCAGCACGACGGCATGATGACGATCTTGATGTACTACAGCAGCAGGGCTTCGCAAAACTCCGCTACAGTATTATCGAGGACTATGGTGGCTGGGGCGCCGCACACGGCTAAGGAATAGATCACGTGGATCCACTTGTGTGTTCTAGGGTGCCTCTGCCTCAGTATATAAAGGACTAGAGGGGGGAGGCTGGCCGACCAAGGTGTGGCGCGCCAGGAGAGTCCTACTCCCTCTGGGAGTAGGATTCCCCCCCAATCCTAGTTGGAATAGGATTCGCGGAGGGGGAAAAGAGAGAGAGGGGGCCGGCCACCTCTCCTAGTCCTAATAGGACTAGGGGAAGGGGGAGGCGTGCAGCCCATGTAGGGCTGCCTCTTCTCTTTTCCACTAAGGCCCATCATGGCCCATTTAGCTCCCCGGGGGTTCCGGTAACCTTCCCGGTACTCCGGTAAAATCCCGATTTCACCCGGAACACTTCTGATATCCAAACATAGGCTTCCAATATATCAATCTTTACGTCTCGACCATTTAGAGACTCCTCGTCATGTCCGTGATCACATCCGGGACTCCGAACAACCTTCGGTACATCAAAATGCATAAACTCATAATATAACTGTCATCGTTACCTTAAGTGTGCGGACCCTACGGGTTCGAGAACAATGTAGACATGACCGAGACACGTCTCCGGTCAATAACCAATAGCGGGACCTGGATGCCCATATTGGCTCCTACATATTCTACGAAGATCTTTATCGGTCAGACCGCATAACAACATACGTTGTTCCCTTTGTCATCGGTATGTTACTTGCTCGAGATTCGATCGTCGGTATCCAATACCTAGTTCAATCTCGTTACCGGCAAGTCTCTTTACTCGTTCCGTAATACATCATCTCACAACTAACATATTAGTTGTAATGCTTGCAAGGCTTATGTGATGTGCATCACCGAGAGGGCCCAGAGATACCTCTCCGACAATCGGAGTGACAAATCCTAATCTCGAAATACGCCAACCCAACATGTACCTTTGGAGACACCTGTAGTACTCCTTTATAATCACCCAGTTACGTTGTGACGTTTGGTAGTACCCAAAGTGTTCCTCCGGTAAACGGGAGTTGCATAATCTCATAGTTATAGGAACATGTATAAGTCATGAAGAAAGCAATAGCAACATACTAAACGATCGGGTGCTAAGCTAATGGAATGGGTCATGTCAATCAGATCATTCAACTAATGATGTGACCTCGTTAATCAAATAACAACACTTTGTTCATGGTCAGGAAACATAACCATCTTTGATTAACGAGCTAGTCAAGTAGAGGCATACTAGTGACACTAAGTTTGTCTATGTATTCACACATGTATTATGTTTCCGGTTAATACAATTCTAGCATGAATAATAAACATTTATCATGATATAAGGAAATAAATAACAACTTTATTATTGCCTCTAGGGCATATTTCCTTCAAGAGCCCCTTCACGTTGGTGGTTACATAATGCAATACATATGCACCCCAACTCCACCGCTAATATAGGAGGCTACGTACTCGTTACTCTACCCACCGATAGTGCCACAAGGAAATCACCCATGTAGGGCTGCCTCTTCTCTTTTCCACTAAGGCCCATCATGGCCCATTTAGCTCCCCGGGGGTTCCGGTAACCTTCCCGGTACTCCGGTAAAATCCCGATTTCACCCGGAACACTTCTGATATCCAAACATAGGCTTCCAATATATCAATCTTTACGTCTCGACCATTTAGAGACTCCTCGTCATGTCCGTGATCACATCCGGGACTCCGAACAACCTTCGGTACATCAAAATGCATAAACTCATAATATAACTGTCATCGTTACCTTAAGTGTGCGGACCCTACGGGTTCGAGAACAATGTAGACATGACCGAGACACGTCTCCGGTCAATAACCAATAGCGGGACCTGGATGCCCATATTGGCTCCTACATATTCTACGAAGATCTTTATCGGTCAGACCGCATAACAACATACGTTGTTCCCTTTGTCATCGGTATGTTACTTGCTCGAGATTCGATCGTCGGTATCCAATACCTAGTTCAATCTCGTTACCGGCAAGTCTCTTTACTCGTTCCGTAATACATCATCTCACAACTAACATATTAGTTGTAATGCTTGCAAGGCTTATGTGATGTGCATCACCGAGAGGGCCCAGAGATACCTCTCCGACAATCGGAGTGACAAATCCTAATCTCGAAATACGCCAACCCAACATGTACCTTTGGAGACACCTGTAGTACTCCTTTATAATCACCCAGTTACGTTGTGACGTTTGGTAGTACCCAAAGTGTTCCTCCGGTAAACGGGAGTTGCATAATCTCATAGTTATAGGAACATGTATAAGTCATGAAGAAAGCAATAGCAACATACTAAACGATCGGGTGCTAAGCTAATGGAATGGGTCATGTCAATCAGATCATTCAACTAATGATGTGACCTCGTTAATCAAATAACAACACTTTGTTCATGGTCAGGAAACATAACCATCTTTGATTAACGAGCTAGTCAAGTAGAGGCATACTAGTGACACTAAGTTTGTCTATGTATTCACACATGTATTATGTTTCCGGTTAATACAATTCTAGCATGAATAATAAACATTTATCATGATATAAGGAAATAAATAACAACTTTATTATTGCCTCTAGGGCATATTTCCTTCAAGAGCCCCTTCACGTTGGTGGTTACATAATGCAATACATATGCACCCCAACTCCACCGCTAATATAGGAGGCTACGTACTCGTTACTCTACCCACCGATAGTGCCACAAGGAAATCACCCATGTAGGGCTGCCTCTTCTCTTTTCCACTAAGGCCCATCATGGCCCATTTAGCTCCCCGGGGGTTCCGGTAACCTTCCCGGTACTCCGGTAAAATCCCGATTTCACCCGGAACACTTCTGATATCCAAACATAGGCTTCCAATATATCAATCTTTACGTCTCGACCATTTAGAGACTCCTCGTCATGTCCGTGATCACATCCGGGACTCCGAACAACCTTCGGTACATCAAAATGCATAAACTCATAATATAACTGTCATCGTTACCTTAAGTGTGCGGACCCTACGGGTTCGAGAACAATGTAGACATGACCGAGACACGTCTCCGGTCAATAACCAATAGCGGGACCTGGATGCCCATATTGGCTCCTACATATTCTACGAAGATCTTTATCGGTCAGACCGCATAACAACATACGTTGTTCCCTTTGTCATCGGTATGTTACTTGCTCGAGATTCGATCGTCGGTATCCAATACCTAGTTCAATCTCGTTACCGGCAAGTCTCTTTACTCGTTCCGTAATACATCATCTCACAACTAACATATTAGTTGTAATGCTTGCAAGGCTTATGTGATGTGCATCACCGAGAGGGCCCAGAGATACCTCTCCGACAATCGGAGTGACAAATCCTAATCTCGAAATACGCCAACCCAACATGTACCTTTGGAGACACCTGTAGTACTCCTTTATAATCACCCAGTTACGTTGTGACGTTTGGTAGTACCCAAAGTGTTCCTCCGGTAAACGGGAGTTGCATAATCTCATAGTTATAGGAACATGTATAAGTCATGAAGAAAGCAATAGCAACATACTAAACGATCGGGTGCTAAGCTAATGGAATGGGTCATGTCAATCAGATCATTCAACTAATGATGTGACCTCGTTAATCAAATAACAACACTTTGTTCATGGTCAGGAAACATAACCATCTTTGATTAACGAGCTAGTCAAGTAGAGGCATACTAGTGACACTAAGTTTGTCTATGTATTCACACATGTATTATGTTTCCGGTTAATACAATTCTAGCATGAATAATAAACATTTATCATGATATAAGGAAATAAATAACAACTTTATTATTGCCTCTAGGGCATATTTCCTTCAAGAGCCCCTTCACGTTGGTGGTTACATAATGCAATACATATGCACCCCAACTCCACCGCTAATATAGGAGGCTACGTACTCGTTACTCTACCCACCGATAGTGCCACAAGGAAATCACCCATGTAGGGCTGCCTCTTCTCTTTTCCACTAAGGCCCATCATGGCCCATTTAGCTCCCCGGGGGTTCCGGTAACCTTCCCGGTACTCCGGTAAAATCCCGATTTCACCCGGAACACTTCTGATATCCAAACATAGGCTTCCAATATATCAATCTTTACGTCTCGACCATTTAGAGACTCCTCGTCATGTCCGTGATCACATCCGGGACTCCGAACAACCTTCGGTACATCAAAATGCATAAACTCATAATATAACTGTCATCGTTACCTTAAGTGTGCGGACCCTACGGGTTCGAGAACAATGTAGACATGACCGAGACACGTCTCCGGTCAATAACCAATAGCGGGACCTGGATGCCCATATTGGCTCCTACATATTCTACGAAGATCTTTATCGGTCAGACCGCATAACAACATACGTTGTTCCCTTTGTCATCGGTATGTTACTTGCTCGAGATTCGATCGTCGGTATCCAATACCTAGTTCAATCTCGTTACCGGCAAGTCTCTTTACTCGTTCCGTAATACATCATCTCACAACTAACATATTAGTTGTAATGCTTGCAAGGCTTATGTGATGTGCATCACCGAGAGGGCCCAGAGATACCTCTCCGACAATCGGAGTGACAAATCCTAATCTCGAAATACGCCAACCCAACATGTACCTTTGGAGACACCTGTAGTACTACTTTATAATCACCCAGTTACGTTGTGACGTTTGGTAGTACCCAAAGTGTTCCTCCGGTAAACGGGAGTTGCATAATCTCATAGTTATAGGAACATGTATAAGTCATGAAGAAAGCAATAGCAACATACTAAACGATCGGGTGCTAAGCTAATGGAATGGGTCATGTCAATCAGATCATTCAACTAATGATGTGACCTCGTTAATCAAATAACAACACTTTGTTCATGGTCAGGAAACATAACCATCTTTGATTAACGAGCTAGTCAAGTAGAGGCATACTAGTGACACTAAGTTTGTCTATGTATTCACACATGTATTATGTTTCCGGTTAATACAATTCTAGCATGAATAATAAACATTTATCATGATATAAGGAAATAAATAACAACTTTATTATTGCCTCTAGGGCATATTTCCTTCAAGAGCCCCTTCACGTTGGTGGTTACATAATGCAATACATATGCACCCCAACTCCACCGCTAATATAGGAGGCTACGTACTCGTTACTCTACCCACCGATAGTGCCACAAGGAAATCATCCAAACACTCCCTAATCAAGCCCGCTGCTCTCCAAGCTTTCCCCTCACTCACTATTCTCTGAATTACAAAGCCAACCGAGGGTGAATCCTCTTCGAACACAATGTTGTTTCGGTGTGTCCAAAGCTCCCACATTATAAGGATCATTAGCACCCGTAGATCCTTCTTGCGCAAGTGACTCCCCTCCTTGTCTCTGCACCAATCGACCAAAGTTGCCTCATCTGATGGGATCTAGTCCGGCTTTCACATAGCCAGACAAACTTTGTTCCACACATCCTTTGCAAAGACACACTGAAGCATGATGTGCAACATGCTTTCCTCCTCCTGATCACAAAACGGGCATCGGTCTTGGTGGTCCAAGCCTCTCTGTGCTAACCGGTCAGAGGTCTAGCATCTGTTGCGCAAAGCAAGCCAGGCGAAGAAACAACATCGCAACCACGAGAGCATTAAATGAAAAACAAAATAGGCAGACACATCCCTGCAATTTCCTAAATTTTTATTATATTAAATATAGCGGTGAAAAAATAAATGTTTGTATTCTAAATTTATTATCAGTCTATGCTTGTTGGAATATCGGACGGAAATAAAACGTTGCCATCTAGATATGTCATATCCAGCCGGGTTGCTTTCTTTCGAGTGCTTCTTTGAATCTCACTAAATACCTCAGAGTTTTAACCTCTGACGACTGTGATGTATGAAAAGAGTCAAGAATTGATACACGACGTGCCTATTTGTCGATGACGTACAAGATGTATCGACCGATGAAAGCATATGGAAAATAAATCAACAAGCGGTGGCTATTAGAAACAATAATAAATCATGACAACAATGGACAAAATACCTTACTTAACATGTTGCACGTTAAAATGTTGTTGTCTATCTCAGGCCGACTATCAAACAAAGTTGTCAACATATGGATAGTTTGCTTCAGATAGAAATTTTCATCTCGTGTTCAATCTAGCATCATAGATTGAGTAACTATTTAGAAACATGTTAATACTAATGATATTGAATGAAGAATTATGATAACTTACACGTTTAGAATGTATTTATGTTATTAGATAGTATATATGGTTTATATTATTAAGTACAAAAGTTTATGTAATTGGCCTTACACCATCATGCAATACCATATCATCTTTCATAAGGCATTCCAAATCGTTGTTTGATAACAAGGCATCTCCAATGTCCATGAACTTGGTTTTCTTGGGGGGAGACATGATTGATTCATGACCCTAATATCTCTAGGGGTACAAACATAGTCTTTGGTCACGATACAAAAATGAGCCAAATCAGTATACAAAATGAGGCAAAATAGTTCAATACAAAAAATAATATGGCAAAGGAAATACCCATAATAACATTGGAAAAATACCTTGTGCAATGACATTAGTATTTGCTTTTTTGGTTTGTTATGAGATAACACCATTGCACATCGTCATGTTGTTAAAAACATTGAAAACTTTCGTCCCCTTCCAACGACGTCGTCTCGGAACCCTTGTCGATGATTTTTTTTTCTTTTAAACATCGCCAGAATAGATCTCTATCTCCCCCATGTTCTAAAACAGTAATCAGATAAAAATGCACCTTGTATAACATACATATAAAGAATGACTAGTTGTATGCACCTCTTTTCGTGGTATTTCAATTCAGCCCGTCGTTAGTGTCTATGTGAGATGATATTTCTAAAATATCATTCGAATCAAGGGTCGCGCTATTCGTCACCCTGGGTGAGGAATAGTTATTCTTCACCCCCCTCTATTTTACCATCAATGCACCGTAATTTTAGGTTCCGTAAGTTTTGTCTTATTTTCGACGCAAAAAGGGACCGTAAGAAAATATATAATCGCCGTAAAAAATATTTTATGTTATGTAAAATTACAAACGTAAAAACATAGTCTAAAATACACATAAACTGCAAATTTTCTTGTGTTATGACCTATATTTTTATTTTCTTATGTCAAATTTTACGTAGTGAATCAATAGGAATGTAACTATTTGAATTCGAAACATAATTTAATTATGAAATGATCGTAAGATTACCTCGGGTGAAGAATAACTTATTCTGCACCCTGGGTGATGAATAGTAACACTATTCGAATCAATCACTTTTTATATCTGATGAACAAAAATTGGAACATATAAAAGTATAAGGAATATTTTATATTGCATTATATAAACATATATAATATATTTAAACAAAAGTCAGACTAAAACATTTTCTTATTTGCAATAAAAACCGGATAGTGATAATTACATATAAACATATAAAAATATACAAATGATATTTTATATTAATCTATACCAATATAAAAAGACCCAAATGGGCAAATCCAAACCATCTTGACCGTCAAATCATGTTATCTAGCGGTTCAAATTGCTCCAATGTTGAGCACCAAACACGTTTAACGCTCTAATTACCCACCACTGCCATTGGTTATAAACATGTTTTGACTCAACGCTATCCCTTGAAATCTGCCATGTAATTAATATCCTACCATTCTCACAAAAAAGTAATTGATATCTTACCAAATACCAACGTGCAACAGATATATCTTATCTAATATAACGTGCAACTAATATCCTACCTAATATAAACGTGCATTGCACGTACATTATTACTAGTAAACATTAGTGACACAAACCAAATATACACCTACCCAGCCTTATCCCCCCACTACCCTAAAAAAAACTTATCCTCCCACTCGTCCTCACTCTCTCCATCTCCCTCCCGACTCACTCTCCCTCCGTCTCTGCATCTCCTTCTCAATCCTCTCTCACTCTCTGACGTGGCGGCCACCAGCCTGCTCCATCGAGGCGGCATGAGGCGCAGAGGCGATGTGGCGGCCTCATTTGCAGAGGAAAACGATTGTCGATAGCGATTGGAGGCGAGACCAGAGGTGGCGGCGACGGATCCTGACCGATCTCGCCGGATCCGGTCATGGGCGACGGAGGCCAGGGGCTCCTGCGCGCGGCATGCTGATGCGGAGACGTGTGCGGGCTAGCGGTAGGCGGCAATGTGGCGCGGTCTCGTGCGACGGAGTTGCGGCTTGGCCCGCATGGCTGGTGGTCGCGCCGCGGACGCGGCTTGCCGGGCAGTGAACCACAACATGAGCCTTGAGCTGTTGCGGCTAGCACGCTGGTCGTGTAGTGGCTTCTGCAGGCAGCCAGCCTATGTGCAGGGTGGGAGGCGTTTGCCTGCAGGTGTTGTAACCCTAGCCTAGCCGCCTCCCGGCTCGCTCTCGGGCGAGTCCGGAGGCACCCCCATCGCACCTACCTCGACCCCCATGTTCGTCAACCCTCCTCGTCGCCGCCAGCGGTGGCCTCCCCGACCGGCTTGCCGGTGGCGGCGGGTCTGCCTGTGACGCCCGCTCTCTCCTCCCATCTATTCCCCATCTAGTTCCCTTCATATGGTCGGCCAGATCGGATGCGCCGCCATGCGGATGTCAGTGTTGCTGCTCACGGTCAGCTGGAGGTGGTTACGGCCTCGTTGTAGATGAGCCCCCCCTCCCCCCCCCCCCCCCCCCCCTCCCCCCGTGCTCCTGCTTCAGCCCGTACGGATAGCTGGGAGCGACTCCTATGGCTCTATGGCTGGACGGATGTTGTCCTTGGGATGCTCTACGCCTCTGCCTGGTCGATCTGTGGCCTGCCCACTATTCAGGATGATCGTGATGTTTGTGGCTGGTCAAAGGCAGCGGCGGCTTGTCAGATTCCGTCTGCGGTGATGCTTGGCCTGCTGCTGCGGCGAGTGAGACACGGACGCAGCTCCTCTGACGTACGGCGCACTCGCTGACGTGTGGACCCAGATCCACGCGTCAGTGGCCCAACGTCAGGTGGCCGTACGTCAGGGGATCCGGCTCCGTGAGACACATGTGCGGCATACACAAGGTATGCGATGGTGGTAGATTGGCGCGAGTGTGGCCCATGTATGCTTGGCTCTATGTGTGATGACAACAGACATGAGCCGTGCGACGGTTAGATGACGTGAGCGTCACATATGGTGGCGGACGACAAGTGATCAGGCCCAAGTCTTCCCTGCTAGTTCCACTAGCTAAATGCTCAACGTTGTATCCAGAACCATCGCCGGTGGACTTCGGTGAAGACGGGATGTGCCTCCCAGATGGCCCTGTATGGGTTCTTGGCGGCTCACACGACTTCATGTCTGTGGTCTATGCATTGTTAAAGACTTGAGGCTGCTGGATGGTCCCTACAGTGGGTTCTTGGCAGCGTTGATAACCTTGTTGATGCTAGCGGTGTTGCTCTGATCTGCCCTACATATACGTGGTATGTTCTGTTTGCGTGGTGATTCTCCACGTTAGGGATGTGAACATGTACGGTTGTTGAGGTGTGACGACATGGCTTGCAGTGGTTACTTCTTCATTGAAAGTGGGGGCGACAATACAGGGTGACTGAAGATTGGTGGTGCTTTTGAGCACATGGTCTCGAGCTCTGGAGTGAAAACTCTAGGTTTCACCTACATTGGTTGTACCTGACAATGGTGGTTTCTACATCATATCCTTGTTGAAGGCATTGTGTTGAGTTTGCTCAGACTTATTCTTCGGGGTGAAAACCCAAAATCCAGCCTCCGTGGGTGGATTTGGCGGTGACATCACTCACATGCTGTTCCCTTTTTGAAGGCATCGTTGTTGAAGCACTTTTCTTACAGTTTGGGTATTGTCATCGGTGGTGGTTGATGTTGATGATTGCAACTGCATGCCTGAGTTCGCTTCAACAAGACTTTTGGAGGTCGCTTTTTCTTTTTTCTTTTGTGTGTGCATTGGTGTTGGCTGTGTGCATCCTAATTGTGCAGAGGCAGGGTGTGTTCATCATGATTGTATTTCCTTGATGCAACATTATGAATCAATAAAATCCATCCTTTATCGAAAAAATGTATATGGTGGGATGCGAACTCGCCAGCGACCTACAAAGGCTATGATAGCTTTTCCTCGTCACCACCGACGATGGGCTCCTTGACTGGGGTGTCTACTACTTCCTTCGTTCCGAATTACTTGTCATGGGTATGGATGTATCTAGATGTATTTTAGTTCTAAATACATTCATTTTTGCGACGAGTAATTTGGAACGAAGGGAATATTTCCGCCGATCAAGAAGGTCGTGGCAAGTTGCGTACTCACGGCAAGTTGGCGATGCCCTCATAAAGAGACTTATTGCCATCAAAACCAACAGGGTACAACTTGCGTACTCACGCGTCTTCCACTGTCTAACTTGACTTTTTACCAATCCAAGTTATTTTAAGGCTTTATTGTTATGCACACATGACACGGTTTCTTCTTCCTACTATTCTAACTGTTCTTCCCAAAATCAGTTAAACCCAGCAAATTGCTCCATTATTTTCAGGAAAATGTTTTCAACAACATATATAAGATAAATTGAGATGAAAAATTAAAATGTAAATGCATGCTGCAAAATCACACACGTGTATATAAATTACCATTATTATTTTGTGTGGCCTTCATAAAAGATAGAAAAAAATGTAAATTCAGTTTAGCTTGATTGGTTACCTTGTTAAGCAAGATACACAGTGAGATTGATAAAATAATTTCTGTAACGGAAATTTTCGATCGATCGAGTGATCTAGGGCAATATAGCTATCTCAAGAAATTCCTTGTGATGCCATAAGCATCCGAGTTGTGGACGCCTGAGTCGCTGCAGATTGTCCTGCAGGCTGCACCCACCGACAATTGGGGTTGTGCTACCTCTGGAGAGGGCGACCCTCACCAGCGGCTTCTAATCTCTCTATTGATCGCAACTACTGATAGTTCTTCTTTGATTAACATACGATATCATAAAGACCTTTAAGACAAGGATATTGTATTAGCTTAAGCATAATATTTTTTACTGAAGATTTTTTTTCTGTTCTACGTACCTTCCTCGTAAAAGCAACCAACAACATTCTTAAATAATTGTGGGAGCACAAGCATATGCATTCCATGTCCCATGATCTTACTATCCTTCCTGCTTCAACACATGGCTGTGCTCCAAATGTACACACGACAGATTGATGTTGTATGCTTCACTGCTTATATTAATAATCATCTACGGACCCCCTTAATTTTCTAAATGAGCTTGTCTCGTTATCTACTTGGGCGAAGTAAATATGTCCGTTGTAGTCATTTAGAAAAGAATACCGACATAGTATAACTTCTGTGACTAAAATCACAAGTCCAGTGTCTGGAAAGAAGGTACCTGAAACATCTCAACAAGATTCCTGCAGCAGGAGCACCTTGCATGGCTTCAACAGCAGCCACCTATGCTTATTCTCTGTACTTCAGAAGCTCCTGTCACTGAAATATGCCACAGAAGATAGAACATACCATCGGGGACAAAATTTCTTGCATGGCAAAGTGCTATATCTTGGTACTTTTTAATAACAATTCGCACAGATAATGGGTATTTTTTTTTAATATTCATAGACATTGGTGATAGCAGATGGTTTTCGCTGTATTAATGTACGGTAAACCCACATGTCATTGAACTTAGTAATACCTTTCTAATTTGGGAAGGGGATGGCGGAAACATTTGTAGTCTGCAGTTGTTATATGTAGATGTATTCCCTACCCAAAAAAGGTGATTCATCGATCAAAAAGATAAACAATGAAATAAGAGAGTTCTACTTTGTGTAAAAGGAAAAGTGTGTCGCATAAAGAGAGGAACCAAAGTTTCCTCTCAAGGATAAAAAAACAGCAATCTATTTCTTCTTATATCTCTCCCATCAATCTATAGTATTTGCATGAACATGAATATTTCATATCAAAGTATTTCTACTTAGAAATTCATGGAGATTTGTACCACAGTTTTCTTGGACAGAAATCTAACAAACAATCCTCTCTCCACCCCTCCCTTGAAACCAATACAGGATTTCAGAATCAATCATAAGAAAAACTGTAGAGAACAAGATGGACGCTTTGTAGGTATGTTGCTTCAATAAAACTGCAGAGTAATGTTTACAGTCAGCATTGTGCGAATTATGTCCAACAAAAATAAGACCGGACTGCTACATGCACTTGCATGCGACCCAACTTGCTATTAATACGACTTTTCATATGGTTAGGGCTAAAAATGAGAGTCAATAACTAAATGGATTCAGAATTGGGATAGATTCAGGCCTGAAAAGGTTGTGGTCTGCCTAGATCATTTTCTATTAGAGGTTCCAACTCTACACATGCATTAGTTACCTCGCACTTGCTGATCATGTAGAATTTGATAAAGATAGTGTCCGTGTACAGTGTACTCTTGGGAGTCCTTGGCATCCATGGGCGCCACAAAAAAGCTGCATATATTAAAGAAAACAGTTTTGCTAAAACACATCTAGATGTGCCATAAGTATTGCACATCTAAATCCTATGTCATTGATCTTACACGAAGATTCGTGTGGGTATTTTCTGTTTTTTTTGGTCTGACTATATCTCATCTAGATGTGAGATAATATCCCACATCTAAGTATGACATCATCCTGTTTGTTTGTTTGTCTCGATTTTTTTAGAACAGTTCGATTTTTGTTGTCTGTGTGTTTCTCGTCAGCTCGCCCCTGTTCACGGGCCTGGGCCTCGATTCAGCTTGTGCTTCTTTGCTGACTTGTTTTTTTCTAACATGTGAGCGTCCGCAAAAAAGTCAGTATTTGTAGGCCTAATATAATGCGCTTCTGCTGCAGGTGTGTAGGCTGCCGATGTGGATGAGTCTGACACATCGCGGAGAAAAGAAACCCGTTAATGTAAAACCTCTGTCTGCCTGTCACTCTCACCTTTATGCTTTGTTCCTTTTCTATTAACACATGAGAATCAACTTGCATGCATCAATCAAGTGTTTGTTTGGCAAAGTTGAAGATGGAAAATATGACACACACGAAAATATTTGTGGACGAGGTGAATATGATTTTTGAAAATACACGATGAACATTGTATAAACACATGATGAAAAAATTATAAATGTGCGATGAATTTTTTTAAACCCGGTGAACATTTTAAGATTCACATGGTGGAGACAAAAAATCAAAAAAAAGAGGAAACACATACACACAGAAATATTTATGTATGATTATTTTTTAAGATACTTCATGAACATTTTACAAACACATCATGAACATTTTATAAAAAATGATGCTTTTTTTAAATGTGGTGAACATTATAAAAGACACAAGGTGGAGAAAAGAATCAAAAAAGAAAGAAAAAACACATGCACGCAAAAAATATTTATGGACGAGGTGATTTTTTTAAATACATGATGAAAAATTTGTAAATACATGATGCTTTTTTTAAACGTGACGAACATTTTAAAAGCCAGGCGATCGACAAAAAATCAAAAAAATGGAAAAACTAAAATTATCAAATTGCATGTCGAGGGTGGACATGCAACTTGGTCGGTTGAGTTTTGGGTCAAGTGTGAAAATGCACATGTGTCAGGGCAAGTTGTGTGTCTCCGGTGGACATGCAACTAGGTCGGTTGAGTTTTGGGTCAAGGGTTGACATGCAACTGGGTCGGTTGAGTTTCGGGTCAAGGGTGGACATGAAATTGGGACAATTACGAACGAGCCTAATTGCGACTCGAATGTGGACTAGCAACTGGGAAAACTATGAGCCCAATTACGAATCAAGAGTTGACTTCCAACTGGGATTAAATAAACTACGAGCCTAGTTGCGAGTCCAAGGTGGACCTACAACTTAGATTAAAAATAAAACACATGCCGAGCTGCGAGTCAAGGTGGGCTTGCAACTGGATAAAATAACTGCGAGCCTAGTTATGAATTGAGGGTGGACTTGCAACTGGGACAACTACACAAAATTACAATAGGAGTTGCAAGTCAAGGGTGGACTAGCAACTAAGAAAACTACAGAAAACTATGATACGAGTTGCGAGTCAAGGGTGGAGTTGCGATTGTGACAACAAAACTAGGGGCCCAGTTGTAAGTCGAGGATGGAATTGCAACTGGGACAACTACGAACCTACAAGGCCCGTTGCGAGTCAAGGGTGAACTTGCAACCAGGATGAAATAAATTATGGTCCTAGTTGCGAGTCAAGGGTGGACTTGCAACTGGGATAACTACATAAAACTGTGATGCCATTTGTGAGTCAAGGGTGGACATGCAACTAGGATAATAAAAAACTATGAGCCCAGCTACAAGTTAAGCGCGGACTTCTAACTGGGATGAAAAAGAGAACACATGCCTAGTTACAAGTAAAGGGTAGACTTGCAAATATGACAACTATGAGCCCACTTGCGAGTCGAGAGTGGACTTGCAACCATATTGCTTGCAACTAGGACAACTATGAAACAATGAGCCCAGTTGCGAGTGAAGGTTCGCCTTACAAATGGGTTGAAACCAACCATGGGCCCAGTTGCAAGTTAAAAGTAGACTTGCAACTGTGATGAAAAACAAAAACACGGGCTCAAGTTGCAAGTCGGTCATGGGCTTGCAACTCAGAAAACTATGATCTCAACTATGAGTCGAGGATGTAGTTGCAACTAGAACAACTACAAAACTTAAGGCCCAGTTACGAGTCAAGGATCGACTTGCTATTGGGATGAAAAAATGTAGGCCCAGTTGCAAGTCAAGGGAGGACCTTCAACTAGGATGTAAAACAAACACACATGTCAAGTTGCGAGCCAAGGGTGAGCTTGCAACTGGATGAAACAAACTACGTGCCTAATTACAAGTCGAGGGTGGACCTGTAACTGGGACAACCACACAAAACTACAATACAATTTGCGAGTCGAGGGTGGACTTGGAATGGAGACAAGTACACAGAACTACGATACAAGTTACAAGTCGAGGGTCGAATTGCAACTGGTATACAACAAAACTATGGGCCTAGTTGCAAGTCGAGGGTGGACTTGCAGTTGGGACAACTATGAGCCCAGTTGCGTGTCAAGGATGGACTTGCAACTGGGATGAAACAAACTATGAGTCTAGTAGTGAGTTAAGTATGGACTTGCAGCTCGGATAACTACAAAAAATCGTGTTACCATTTACGAGTCAAGGGTGGACTTGCAACTACGATAATAACAAACTACGAGTCTAGTTGTGAGTCGAGCGTGGACTTGCGACTGAGATGAAAAACAAAACACATTCCTAGATGTGAGTCGAGGGCAGACTTGTAATTGGGACAACTATGAACCCATTTTCATGTCGTGGGTGAACGTGTAACCTCCTAGTTGCGATTGACTTGCAATTCAGATGAAACAAATCATGGACCCGGTTGCGAGTCAAGGGATAACTTGCAATTGGGATGAAAATAAAATAAAATAAAAGCTCCAGTTGCGAGTTGACAATGGACTTGCAATTGGGACAACTACAAACTCAGTTGCGATTTGAGTGTGGACTTGCCAACTGGGAGAACTATGAAACTATAAGTCTAGTTGTGAGTCAAGAGTCAACTTGCAACTGGGATGAAACAAACTACGGGCCAAGTTGTGATTCAAAGGTGGACCTGCAACCAAGATGAAAAACAAAGCATAGGCTGAGTTGCGAGTCAAGTGTGGGCTTGCAACTGGAATGAAACAAACTACATGCCAAGTTGCGAGTCCAGGGTGAACTTGCAACTGAGACAACTACACAAAACTAATATACGAGTTGCGAGTTGAGGGTGGGCTCGCAACTAGAACAACTACACAAAACTACGACACGAGTTGCGACTCGAGGGTGGACTTGCAATTAGGACAACTACAAACTACGAGCCCAATTGCGAGCCATGGATGTACTTGCAACTGGGGTGAAAAACAAACCACAGGCTCCAGTTGCGAGTCGAGGGTTGGTATGCAACTCGGACAAGAACAAGCTTAATTGTGAGTCGACAGTGTACTTCCAAATAGGACAACTACAAAACTACGAGCCTAGTCGCAAGTCAAGGATCGAATTGCAACTGGGATGAAAACATTATGGGCTCAGTTGCCAGTCAAGTGTGGACTCGCAACTGGGCTGGAAAACAAAACACATGCTCCAGTCGCGAGTCGAGGGTGGGCTTTCAATTCAGACAACTACGAGCCCAGTTGCGAGTCAGTGGTGAACTTGCAATTGGAACAACTATGAAACTACGATCCCAGTTGCGAGTCAAGGATTATAAGGACAATAAAGCGTTCAGACGCTTCTCCCACCGATCTAAACTCTACACATTTCTACCCTTCATCTAGACAAAAAAGAACCCTATATCTGCTCCCATTGTATAAATGGCCCTCGTCTCGGGCAGACTCTACAAATTCTTCACCATGCCACACGCAGAACAAAAACAAACAAAAAAGAAACAACCCCCAACAACCGCATATATGGGCCCATGCGAAAAATAAAGACGAGACCATGCCAACACAAAAACAAACGGGAGAAGAGGACGTGTCACAAAAAAAGAACGAGTTGACACGAGCATGCATGAATGAGTTTGTGCGGACATTAAAGCAAACAAATCAGACGGTTATAGACTAAGATGAGACAAACTAAATCCCATCTAGATGAAATGTAGTCGTCCACAAAATCCCATCTAGTTCGGATCAAAGTAGCCAAAAAAAAGGAAATAAAAAGAATTATAGTCCTCCACAAAAAAGATGCACCCCACAAAATAAACCCAATACACAAAAACATGAAAACGGCCCACTAAAAAAGGTAATCCGGTCTCACTGGTTCACGATGGACGAATAGAAAAGATGACACAACGACAACAAACACGACTCAGAAGCACGCGTATCTAACGATATATGAGTTAGATGAGACATTTTTAACTCACATCTAGATGAGAATTAGCAAAACCTATCCGAAACAAGACTCCAGAACCCTACGAAAATAGCCCAACAAAAGATGTACGGGGGTACAAGCTCATAAGCAGACACCAAACGCACGGCATGACATGGGCCGCCCGGATAAAGCAACCTGTGAACAAGTTTTACGCAACATTTAAAGCAAACAGATGATAGAATGGAAAAGGTTCATGAATTTAAAATAGATAAATAAAAATGAAAAAGGGAAGAGAGAAAATAAAAATAAATGGGGAATAGAAAATATAAACAAAAAACATCCTGAAACACACGCAACTTATAAAAACAAATATGAAAATAGGAATAAACAAAATCGAAATGGACCCTAGATCACAATGCGAAAACGGGCCAACAAAAGATGCACTCAGGAATGGGCTGACAAGTGGACATTGGACGCACGAGGCGACATAGAACACACGCAACAAAACAACCCATTATCAAGATGAGAATTAGCAAATCAGTTAAATAAAGTAACTTGTCTCAAAAAAAGTTAAATAAAGTAACTGAATTTAAAACAAATTAATAAAAAAGGAAAAGAAAAAATAGAAATGGAAACAAGAAAATAAAAAATTAATGAATCTAAAAAGGTTCATGGTTTTAAAACAAAAAAACAAAAAAAAAACGTTTTGGTTAGAGGAAAAGGGAAATGAGAGTGAGAAGAAAGAATGGGAAACGGACTGATGGATGGCTCACGCGATTTTTTGTACAGAAACGAACGGATGCGTCTCTTCCGGTTACGCACATGTGCAACCCACATGAAAAACTGAATCAAAAGTGTGGCCCGACGGAGGACAAGCGAACAAACAAAGGGAATGCCGGTGCGCCGGCCGAACCGTTCGGCCGGATCGCACGCCACGCTGGCCCAGCGTCCACGAAAACACCCCCGAAAGCAAAACGTGTGTACGCGGTGGCTGCACACAACTTTCCCTCTTCTATCCTTATCCCTTATCTTTTCTTCTACCTTCAGCCGCGACTCCACAACCACGTTTCCTCTTTCCTCGTCGCTGCTCACGAACCAGTGCAAGCTCCTCACGCCGACGGCCGTCATCGTCGCTGCCGTTCCATCGCTCCTGCTCGCCGGCCACCCGTGCAGACCACGCTCATCCCTCGGCCGCCCCATGCTTCTGTCATAAGACTGCAGCTCACCCGCCAGCCGGTTCCAGCTCACGGCCACCATGGCCGCAACATCTCCCCGCGTCACCGCCTCCGCTCCTCGCCGTCGTTCATGGTCACAGCTAAGACAATAAGTTTGAAGCTTTTTTCAATTCCGGTTGTAGCTTTTGTAAACGCCGGTTGCAGCTTTTCGTCCGTCGTCCATGGCTTCGGGCTCCACGGTTGAAACTTTTTTCATGACCGTATGAAGCTTTTTTCGTTGCCAGATGAAGCTTTTCTGTCAGCGGTTGTAACCTTTTTTTTGGTTGTCATAGGTTTCTTGGTATATGAGTTAAATTTTTTTTCATAGCCGGTTGAAACTTTCACGTCAACGGTTGTAGCCGTTTTGCTCGTTGTAGCTGCAACCACATGATGATGATGCAACCTGACAGCGACGAGGATGTGTTTTTTTTTTTGCTACAAACACGTCATTTTTTGCTGCAACCGACAACCATAGAAGCTACATCCGATTAACATTTTTGCTACAATGGCGACGCCGATCGATTTTTTTTTGCTGCAACCGTTGTCTTCATTTGCTACGACTGACACGGGAAAATGCTACCACGGGGCATCTATGTTTTTTGCTGGAACCAATCATCGGTGAGGCGGAGCTGCATCCATGGCACTCCGGCGAGCGGCAGGGCCGGGGCAGCGAGCGGTCCGGGCGAGCTGAGTCCCGGAGCGCGGGGCGACCCCGACGGGCGGCCGGGGCGGCGAACGGTCTGGACGAGCTGAGTCGCGGAGCTGCATCCATGGCGATCCGACAGGCGGCCGAGGCGGCGAGCGGTCAGCTCCAACCGGCGGCCGGGGCGGCGAGCGGCCGGGGCGAGCTGAGTGCCGGAGCGTGGGGCGGCCCCGACGGGCGGTCGGTGCGGCGAGCGCTCAGGGAGACGAGGAAAAGGTAAAAAGAAATAACAGAGGAGCTTCAATCTGACGGTGTCGCACAGTAGATCGGGCGGCTGGGAGTGAACCGGCCGAAACATTCGGCCGGCGCACCGGCGCCCAGTGTTGCCCACAAACAAAAGGCCCGCAGGCGCTCCCCTCCCTACGCGAGACAAAGCGAACGGGATGCACAACGACGGCCTAATCAAACAATTTGCACGAATATCTCATCTCCTAATCGTGTGGTGCACAAGTTAGATGTGAGATAATTATTTCACATCTAGATGTGAAATAGTAAACTCGTTTTTTTTTCTTTCTATGCTTGATTGAGCCACTTAGATGTGCAATAATTAGGGCACATCTAGATGTGCCCTAGACATTTCCGAAAGGAAAATGAAGAGAGCAAAACTAAGATTATAATACCAGTGAGATAATATACATGGATTCACCATATATCTATAAAAACAAAGAATCTACGAGGAAAGAATGTGTGATGCTGCTAGGGGAACCTGCAAACTCAAATGTATGAGTTTCGCCAGCCTGTTCAGTGTCATCCTTGAATAGCATGAATTGAAAATCAATGGCCAAGCACAAAGCAAGAACGACTAAATAAACGTATAATGGAAGCCAAGGAAGCAAAGCCATGAAAAGGAGCATGGTCGGGCTGTCCGGAGAGTGGTGGTGAAGAAGGTATACCCCATGGACCATGCATAGTCCTAGTATCCTATATTCCGATCAGCTCCTGTCGTCAACCTGTCCGCAAAGACTGTAGCAAACTTCCTCATGCTTGGACAGATGCATTAGTATCCAGCCTCATGTTCTTCTCTGAAGGCAGCTATAGGGCGGATACTCAAATAATTGGAAATTCGGAAAACACGACTATTGGAAAGAATCCAAGATCCGCCTTCAAAAGAAGCAACACAACCACTGGAAATTCGTGCTAAAGGGAAAAATTCTGCTGTTATACAAACAATCGAATTGAATAACCAACGAAAATACCCATAGTCAAATAGAAGTGATGGATTCAGAAATTCCTCGCACATTCATCGGATCGATGCCGCTCCCAACTCGGACTTGGATACACGTAGGTATACGTTCTCATCAGTACTTGGGAAGTTGGGATCAGATTAGATCAGTTTCGTCTACTGCATCCAGCGCATGAATTTCTAGATTCTCTTCCTGTGGAACGTCTCTGTTAGAAGGGAGAGAGAGGAATTGGTGGAATTGTTATTGTATATTGCTTGAGCCTCGTAGGTATATATATAGGCAGTGGCGAACGCAGGAATAATTTCTAGGTGTGGCGGAGTGTATGAACAAAAAAACCATGTATAATTCAACTATGGAAGTGCTCACTAGAATACTCAATAAATATTACTTGGTGTTCAACAAATAAAACCGAAATCAAAACTTAACTATTGGCACTCTAAATACCTCAGCTGATGAAGATTACATGGATGATTGAGTGCCAAAAAAACCATTTATATTACCTAGACCGGCATAAAAATGACCTATAAAACATAAACACCAGAGATAAATCATGAATTAGTAACTAGTAGGATATAATGATAGAAACAACATTATGCAAGTGAAGATAGTTAGAAAGAATACATACCCATAATGAAGATTTACTCTCATTAAATAGAACGTGGCAATGGCATTCTTCTACCTTCACGTTGAAATTCTTTCTTAATTTCAGCAAGATCAAGTCCTTTAAATATCTCTCTCTCGATGTAGCACACCATTAAGTCATCAAGCCAACCATCGGACATCTTGCTGCGCAAATCAGTCTTGATGATCTTCATTGCTGAGAAGGCCCTTTCAACCGATGCCGTTGCCACCGGTAGAAGCAACCCCAACTCAATAAGGCGATAAACCAGAGGGAACATAATATTTCTTTCAAGTTCAAACATTTTCTTGGCTAGGCTTGCAAGATCATAACAAACTCTAAAGTCATCATGTCTTTTCATGTGGTTGATGAACAACTGGAGCTCGGTTTTCATACGCTTACGGTCATCACTGGAGAAATCTGCATCATAGATGTCTGTAAGCTTAGACACTTTGTCCAAATCAAACTTGGAAAATGAGTCTCTTGGGTCAAGACAAGCAAATCCACATAGCAGTTCTGAAGCCATGTCATTAAAGCGATGATCCAGCTCTGTGGTGATAGCATCTATCGCTGCATAGAAGGTATCAACACGAAAAAAATGTTCTTGAGTAACATTATTTCTCCCTCCTTTTCTTGATCGGCCGAATCTCGGTACAACTTCATCCATATTTGGAACCGGAATATCATTAACATTACAAAAGATCTTGACATCTTCAAAGAGTGGTTCCCAACCATGGTTCCTCAAGTTGGCCAAGGAAGACCTCACATCTGTAACCAAAGACATGGCTTGAACAATATTCTGATCCTTCCGTTGGAGGAGAAGTGACAACTGATTTGTAATGCGAAGGATTTGCAACATCAACTTCATGATGAACACAAAGCTAAAAGACTCCATTATCTGCACCAAACCTCCTGCCCTAGATGGATTACGCTCATCCTCATGCACAATAGCTAACACTTGTATAACTGCATCCCACATCGATTCTATACGAACTAGTGTTTTATAATGAGAGCCCCATCTTGTATCTCCTGGTCTAGCCAATGATGTTTCTTGGTTTTTCCCTCTTCCTGAGAAAATTTCTCCACTCTCTAACTTAGCCAACAGATTTATGCGTTGCTTATCAAGCAATATATCCTTCCTCTTGCAAGACGAACCAGCGGCGTTCACAATCAAGGCCACATATTCAAAGAAATCCTCAATGGAAGAACAGCATCTTGAGACAGCAACAACTACTAGCTGCAATCGGTGGGCGAAACAATGCATATAGAAAGCATATGGGTTTTCATCTCGGACAAGTTTTTGAACACTATTGAATTCTCCCCTCATATTAGATGCTCCATCATACCCTTGCCCTCGTAAATTTGCAATAAGCAGCCCATTCTTACCAAGAACCTCAACCAATGCTTTCTTTAGTGCTTCTGCTGTTGTCTCCTTGACATGCTTGATACCCAAAAATCTTTCAATAACTTCTCCCTTGCTCATATACCTGTAAGGCATAGAAGAAATAATACAATTAGTTAATTAGAAAAAAAGGTGATTACCAGGCAAAAGACGGAACACATAATAAAGTAACCAATGGGTTACCTCACAACCAAGGCCATTTGTTCTTTTACTGATATATCACGAGATTCATCAATAAGAACCGAAAAAAGATTATCCCCCATCTCTTGTTTTATTGCTCTTCGGACCCCATCTGCACAACTTTTGGCAAGTGCTTTTTGAATTTTTGAAGAAATCATTTGTGCATTTCCTGGGCATAGCTCATCAAACGCAATTCTCACTTCCTCCTTTCTTGCTTTGTACCAATCAAGCATCTCTAGAAAATTACCTTTATTTAAGGAAAGGGCAGATTCATTGTGTCCACGAAATGGTTCACCTTGCAATGCAAGAAAACTTACAATCCCCAAAGATGTTTCCAAACGGGTCTCGTACTTGATTAATGATTCTTTGTTATAGACTGTAACCTTACGCTTCAGACTTGAGCTTTGATTTTTAAAATCTTCATATGCTGTCCTTGATTGATTGTGGATACTCCTGGGGCCACCAACATGAAGAGGAAATGCCTTGTATGCATTCTTCCAAGTACTGTAGCCATCTTTGGTGAAGGTAGTATGACCAAATTTTTCATCCACCGGATCTTGTCTGAAAAGAAAACAATAAAAGCAATAGACTGCATTCTTTTCCACGCTATATTCCAACCAAGGATTTTTTTCATACCATGCTTCACAAAAGGCCCTGTCAAAATGATCACGTTCGTACGTATGACCGACCGGTCGAGTTGGACCCTTTGCCACATAAGCCAATCTAACTTCATCTCTAATGTTGGGATGAAAATTATTAATTGGAATACGAAGCCCGGGATCAGGCTGGATGTGGTCAGGATGCAACTCCTCAATGAACTTGCCCTCTCCCCCGTCTCTAGCTATTGGTTCATTCTCAATATAATTTTCGCCTTCATTCTCTTCCTCTTGAACAGATGCTGAAACTTCAATCCGCACATTCTCTTGATGCGCAGGCTCTTCTTGTCGTTCAGCGACTACTTCCAAAGTTGGAGCTGGGCTCGAGGTGCTAGTGCCACTGGCTTTGGCAAAAATACTCTTTAAATCTGTATAAGAGAACACAAGAGAAACTAATTGGATGTTGTAGCAATACCAGTAGAATAATTAAATAAATGTTCAAGCAAGTAACCTGAGTACATACATGACACAATTGAAATGATGCGATCAAGGGGAAGAACCGAAGAAGTACAACTAAATTATACCTTTCATTACATACTTAATCCTCTTCTTCGGCGGTGTCATCTGCAAACCCTGCGGACTCGACGAGTCGCGGCCGCCGCCTTGCTGATCTCGGAGCCTGTCGCCGTCTTGCCTGTCGCCGCCTTCGTGCCCACGGTGTCCAGTGATTGATTGCCGGTTGCCCGCTGCCATGCGTCCGTGCGGCCGTGCCCTAGCCTCTAAAGCGCCGCCGCGCCGCCTCCGTCTTGCGAGAAAGTAGCAACGAACGACTCGTATTCTCGTCTCGTAGAGTCGTAGTCTGCCTAGCAGTCGTGCGTCTGTGTCCTTCAGCCCATGGGCACGGCCCGTCATTCAATCGGCAGTAACCAAGCCCAATAGGAGGCACGCGCACGCCCTACTACCTGAAAAATACGCCAGGCTAATACACTAGTATAGTAGTATATATACGTATTTGCACGGCAGCTTAGGTATGGCGTTCGCCAAACCACGCCATATAGCTAGGTTCGCCCCTGTATATAGGAGTACATGATCATTTTGGAATACAAGACAAGGTAAAATAATATCCTACGCTATCCTAGCTTTCCTAATAATCACGATACTCAACAGTCTCAGATCAGATCAGTTGATTGACCATGGACGTGGCGACCATGGCCGTCGTTGTCGACGAGGCGTACCTGAGTTCGATGGTGGCGGACCTGGAGCTGAGGTCCACGAGGCGCTGGCTGCGGTGGACATTTCAACCCCGTCTCCCGAGCAGGCGGCCATGGCCGAGGCCGAGGGTCCCCTCTTGTCGGCCATGGGTGCTATGGAGGTCATGGCACACGAGCTCCACATCCGAGCGGCGGCGATGGGTGATGGCGGTGGCATGCGAGAGGGGTGATGGTGACGGCAGCATGCGAGCGAAATGGCGGCGGCGTCGTACGAGCGGAATGGTAGCAACAGCGCCGACGTGACCTAGGGGGTAGCAAATAGATTGAGGGGAGCATTGTTGTTTGATTATTTTTGGCTATGTGCAAGGGGAGCATCGCTGCGTTGTTTTCTTTTGTACCCATCGAGGAAAACCGAGGGATAGACGTTGGTGGAATGAGGGACGAAAAAAACAAAACAAAGGTGGGAGGTTGAGACAAAAAAAATTAGACGAAACGGAGACTACCAAGTCGTCTTTTAGGAGTAGAGATGAAAAATGCCACAGGTATGGCACGAAGCAACATGGTCCAAATATCTCCATTATCATATATTTTGCCACATTAAACAGATAACATCATCATAATCTTTTTAGTTTTTCAGATTTAAAAATATTTTATCTCTTAAATAAAAAAATCTGATAAAAAATCCGTTCTCATCATTAAATTTATCTTGACGAGATCTTCAAAACTAGATCTCATATTAATATGTTTCGACGACCTTTTTTTGCGGGCAAAAGTTGCCATGATGTTATACTAAAGTTGTCATAGTATTTACACTAAAGCCAAGATATGTTTCATCTTTTTTTCTTCCAGATTTAAAATTACATTGTATTTCAACTACTTTTCATGGTAAATTTTATTAATTGACCATGGCAATTATTAGTAATTAACCATGGTAAATTTAATTCATTGATCATGGAATTTTTTAGTAATTCATGATGGCAATTTTAGTTTTTAGATCATGGGAATATTTTGACCATGGCAATTCAAATATTTTGACCACGGAAATTATTTTTTATGAACCATGACAATTTTTTGTGCATATATCATGACAAATTTAAGTAATTCACCATGGCAATTTTAGTTTCTGGTTCATTGAAAATTTGAGTCATTGACCCTGCATTTTTAAAGTAATTGATGATGGAATTTCTTTTTAATTATAAACCATGTCAGAATTATTTCATGGAACATGGCAAATTTTAGTAATTCACCATGGCAAGTTTAGTTTCTTAACTTCTTTTTTAGTAACATGTCAAAATTTACTTCAAACATAGAAGAAAAAGTTTTTTAAACATATTATGGCAACTTCGGTGTAAACATAATGGCAATTTATATGCAGTAGACATGACAACATTTGACCGCCAAAAAATATCGCCGAAACATATCGATATGGGTTCTAATTTTGAACGGATTTAATAGTGAAAACGGATTTTCAATCGGATTTGTCATTAAGAGATAAAACATTTTAAAGTTTGAAAAACTCAGATTCCTGCTGACATCATCAATTTTCTTTTCTGTTTACATGCATGTGAGGAAAAAAAACAGACATATCACAATATAGGTGGCTAAAAGGGCATGTGGCCCGATCTCATTCAGCCAACACGTGTGACATTTATGAGGGTCCAAAATATACAGTACTACTACTTTTTTTAACACAATATAGTACTACTAGTTAACTAGTATGATTATCTATTTTATATCCACCACATGGCACAAGTGGCTAGCTGCTCGAACTATATTCAAAATAAAAATAAAATCTATGTTGTATATCTATTTTCACCTATTTCACTAAGGGAAACGTTTACAACCGGCAGACCGGCCAAGTTTTCGGCCGACCACGCGTGCTTTGTTGGATCGCGAGTGATCTTGCGGCCGTGCGTACACCACGAAGGCGCCCCGCGGTTCTCCACGCAAGTATGGGGCCGACATCACTGCTTTTCTCTCTTTTCTTCTCTTCTCCAACGCAACCCAGCAAAATCCCCATCTCGTGATCCGTCGACTCAGGCACCATGGTCATCAATACGGCGAGCCGCACCGCTATACCCCCAAATCCCGACGAGATCCATCCCACATGCCCTCCCCACCTCTCTTTGTTTCTTCATCACACCTCCTTCTCTTCCTCATGGAGCACTCCGCACGTCCTCCCCACCTCTCTTCGATTCTTCAGCACACCTCCTTCTCCTCCTCATGGGGCACCTCGCTGTTGCTCACACGCAGCGCTATGGCGACCCAAGGTGCTGGAACAGCTAGGGGGGATGCGCTGCAACTAGTGATGATGGGTAGGAGGAGACAGCGGCACAACCGGAGAGGGGGCTGGAACCGTGGGGTGGCGCGGCGGCGATGCGAAACCAGCGACTATTTTTTTTGCTGGAACCTACCGTCACTGGAGCTGGAACCATCACTGTTTTGCTGGAACCAGCCGGAGAGGGAGCTGGAACCAGCAGTTATTTTTGCTGCATCCGGTGACAACAAATTTTTTCTGGCAAGGAGCTGCAACCCACGACCGGAGTTATGATGATGCTACAGCCACAAATAGTGAAGATTACAAACGACGACTACAATGCTACAACCATGGGGACCAGGAGTTGCAGCCTACAGCTGGCAGGCTGCATCCAACAGGCGACGGTGACCGCGGCAAGCTGCGATGGTGCGTGCGTTTTTGCTAGAACCGTCACCATGGCGAGCTGGGATGGTGCCCGCGGGGTGCTGCAACCATAAGCGACCGAGCTGCAACCCGGTGGCTGATGGTGAAGCTGCAACTAGCCACTGTGGATCCTCGGCGAAGCCACCATGGCAACCCGACATGGAATTGCTGGAACCAACACTTTTTTTGCTAGAAACAATGATGGAAAAAGCTGGCGAGGGCGGCATCGAAAAATGCAACGACGGCATGAAGTTGCAACCATCATGGGCCGAAGCTGCAACCCGCACTGACGAAAGCTGCATCCGTTTTGTCGGGCGGTGTCAGGAGCGCGAACAGAAGGAACTGCATCCGGTTCACGATGGTGCTCCCCCCGGCGAGGAGCAGCACTGCCACAGATGAACAAGATGCTGCAGGGAAGGGTGTCGATGCGGGGGAGTAAGGGGTGGAAGTTTTTCTTCAATCGTGTCAACTGCTCACGGCGGCGTCAACGGCGAGGCAACCTCGAAGGCCGGATGCGTGCGTTCATGGTAGAGGGCGATTTTTTGTTTCGTTGACCAAGAGGAAGGTAGGTGATGTTTTTTCAGAAGATCATACCATGCAAACTAATTTAATCGGGCGGCTGGGTCGGCGCCTAGCAGCCGCCTTTCACAAACATATGTATATTTTATTGCAGCAAGTGTGTGCACAAGAAGGAATTGGTCAACTTATATTTCAAAAAAATGGTCAATCAACATTTTTTTCTTTTCACCCAAGTTCATGTTTATTTCCCCTTGTATATTTCCCGTAAACATATTTAAAATTATATATTTTTGGTTAGTATATTTAACATGTAATTTTTAGGTAAAGTGTATATGTGTTAAAAAATCAAATGTGTGCAAACTTCCCTAGAGCTAACACCAGAAACCTAGGGATACTTTACAGTGTTAGAGCATCTCTAGCAGACCATGTAGAATGCCGACCCACATAACGCGTTTACAGTTCGAGGAACACCTATATTGCGAGGGAAATCGTGCGCTGCAGAATAGACCCCGTATATGAAACTGTAAAATTAAAAAAAAGCTTTCGCGGGAGAAATTGCAACGACATTGATCATTTATAGTTCATCTACACACTACATTGATCATAGTTCAACATATACTACATTGATCTACTACTAGAGGGGAGATTTGCGGGCTCGTGGCGGCTATCAAAATGGACGAGATCGCGGCGGCGAGGCCGACGCGGTCGAGGAGTGTCGGAGTAATTGGACACGGATACCCCGAAGACGGCGAGACAAGAATTCAAGACATCGGGACTAGCAAAGCCCCTCAGTCCAACTACCTAGCCGGCGGTTGACTGCTGGCTGCTGACTGCTCCACCAGGCCGACTGCTGGCTGCCGACTGCTCCACTAGGCCGACTGCTGGCTGTCGACTCCTCCGCCAGGCGGACTGCTGGCTGCCGACTCCTCCACCAGGCCGACTGCTGGCCGCCGACTCCTCCACCAGGCCGACTGCTGGCTGCCGACTCCTCCACCAGGCCGACTGCCCGAAGTCAACTGCAGCCGGACGCGACCCCGACGTGATTGCCATATCCAGCACTATTCACGTGACACCCCAGCCATCATGTACAATGTCCCTTGTCCCTGGGCACTATTTATGAAGTGACCCAGGGGATAAGGATGATACCCACCATGCCACTAGCTAGCTAGCTACCATGCCTACATGGCTTACATGCTAAGCTAGCTCCCACTATATATAGCTAGCCATCCACTCATCCTCACACACACGTATGAGCACACACTCATTCGGCCACTAAAGCATGCTTGCTCATCCCGGCCACTGTTGGAAATATGCCCTAGAGGCAATAACAAATTAGTTATTATTATATTTCCTTGTTCATGATAATCGTTTATTATCCATGCTAGAATTGTATTGATAGGAAACTCAGATACATGTGTGGATACATAGACAACACTATGTCCCTAGTAAGCCTCTAGTTGACTAGCTCGTTGATCAATAGATGGTTACGGTTTCCTGACCATGGACATTGGATGTCATTGATAACGGGATCACATCATTAAGAGAATGATGTGATGGACAAGACCCAATCCTAAGCCTAGCATAAAGATCGTGTAGTTCGTATGCTAAAGCTTTTCTAATGTCAAGTATCATTTCCTTAGATCATGAGATTGTGCAACTCCCGGATACCGTAGGAATACTTTGGGTGTGCCAAACGTCACAACGTAACTGGGTGGCTATAAAGGTACACTACAGGTATCTCCGAAAGTGTTTGTTGGGTTGGCACGAATCGAGACTGGGATTTGTCACTCCGTGTAACGGAGAGGTATCTCTGGGCCCACTCGGTAGGACATCATCATAATGTGCACAATGTGACCAAGGAGTTGATCACGGGATGATGTGTTACGGAACGAGTAAAAGAGACTTGCCGGTAACGAGATTGAACAAGGTATCGGGATACCGACGATCGAATCTCGGGCAAGTACAATACCGCTAGACAAAGGGAATTGAATACGGGATTGATCGAATCCTCGACATCGTGGTTCATCCGATGAGATCATCGTGGAACATGTGGGAACCAACATGGGTATCCAGATCCCGCTGTTGGTTATTGACCGGAGAACGTCTCGGTCATGTCTGCATGGTTCCCGAACCCGTAGGGTCTACACACTTAAGGTTCGATGACGCTAGGGTTATAAAGGAAGTTTGTATGTGGTTACCGAATGTTGTTCGGAGTCCCGGATGAGATCCCGGACGTCACGAGGAGTTCCGGAATGGTCCGAAGGTAAAGATTTATATATGAGAAGTCCTGTTTTGGTCACCGGAAAAGTTTCGGGTTTTATCGGTAACGTACCGGGACCACCGGGAGGGTCTCAGAGGTCCACCAAGTGGGGCCACCAGCCCCGGAGGGCAGCATGGGCCAAGTGTGGGAGGGGACCAGCCCCAGGTGGGCTGGTGCGCCCCCCTCCCACCAAGGCCCAAGACGCAAGGGAGAGTGGAAGGGGGCAAACCCTAGGCTCAGATGGGCCTAAGGCCCACCTAGTGGTGCGCCTCCCTCTCCCCCCTTGGCCGCCCCCCTAGATGGGATCTAGGGCTGGCCGCCACCCCTAGGGGTGGAAACCTAGATGGGGCGCAGCCCCTCCCCTCCCCCTATATATACTTGAGGTTTTAGGCTGCCAGAGACACGGATTCAATCTCCTTCTTGGCGCAGCCCTACCCCTCTCCCTCCTCGTCTCTTGTGGTGCTTGGCGAAGCCCTGCTGGAGTACCACGCTCCTCCACCACCACCACGCCGTTGTGCTTCTGCTGGATGGAGTCTTCCTCAACCTCTCCCTCTCTCCTTGCTGGATCAAGGCATGGGAGACGTCACCGGGCTGTACGTGTGTTGAACGCGGAGGTGCCGTCCATTCGGCACTAGGATCTACGGTGATTTGGATCACGACGAGTACGACTCCTTCAACCCCGTTCTCTTGAACGCTTCCGCATAGCGATCTACAAGGGTATGTAGATGCACTCTCCTTCCCCTCGTTGCTGGTTTCTCCATAGATAGATCTTGGTGACACGTAGAATTTTTTTGAATTTCTGCTACGTTCCCCAACAGCCACAGATACATACATGAGGCTAGTAGCATATAGCACTCATCTAGATATAGCTCCAGGAGCACTCTGTACTATAGATATACCACATATACTCAGACATGCAGGAGTAGGGGTGTTATCTCTCCGGAGAGCCCCGAACCTGGGTAAACTACCGCGTGCTATTCGCATACCTGCTCCCGGGCCTATCAACAGCAGTCTTGCCCTCACACGAAGCCACCTTGTGGCATATGTCATCTTGCACTCCTCCCGTGAGAATACCACGACATTTGACGCCCACCGTGGGGCGGTACTATGCTACCGCGCTGCTGCTGGTTTTGCAGTCCGGGCGGGACCATCTTCATCATCTCTGCCGCGACGTCGCCGTCGTCTCTCCGGTAGCGCTCGGGGGCCCGACATCGATACGCCCCCTGAGCGGCCGCGAGGGGTGTCGCGTCCTCATCGTCGGCCTCGCCACCTTCATCACCACCATCGTTGCGACACCGGCCGTCCGTCCCCGCGTGCGCCACACGCGAGGCCTCGCTTCGGTTGGCCGCATCCATCCATGTGTCGCTCGCGTCTGCTTCCCACCACTCCGCTTCTAGCTCCGGCCAAAACGCACGGTTGCTCATCCATACAAGCTAACCATGCATCAGTCAAACAAGTCAAACCATATGCCATACACTAGCCAAGCATCACTCAGACTATGTACGGGTGGTGTTTGAGCTGCGGGTACCAAGAGTGGCCGAGCGCCCGCCCCGCGCCGGCACTCCTGCCCGTCCTCTGCTCATCTGCCGAACCCGCTCCTCTCGTCTCGGTATGACGACGAGCCATGCGAGCTTGAGAGATCTCTCCCGCAGGAAAGCCCGCTGACCCTTGCTGCGCGCGCCAGCCGCCGGGTCCGCGCCGCTCCTCCTCCCTATTGCGACTGCACACCCCGGTCGGCTCCTCGCGCACCTGTCGTCCTGTGGCCCTGCGCTGGCCGCCTCACGCGCATCCTGGTCGGCTCTTACGCATCCGGCTCCCCAGCGTCGTTTCCGTACACCGACTCCGACCGCCTGCCGCAGCTTCGCGTCCGCACGACCTCGCCCGTGTTGCCTTGCCTTCGCTCCGCCGTCCGCTTCCAGCTTCACCTCCCGCGTCGCGCCGTCCGCGGCGGCTGCAGTCCGCGCCCTCCTGGCCGCCTCCTGCATGCGGGCCGGCCGGTCGTCTCCGCGCTTGACCGCCTCATGCGCTGTCTGGCTGGGTCCGGCTCGGCCGTCCTCGCTCGCGCCCGCGCCGGCACTCTTCTCCGTCTGGCTCCTCGCCGGGCGCCAGCTCTGGCTCCCGACGCCTCTTCGCAACCGCAGCGGCTCCGCCCCCCCGTGCGCCACGCGTGCGGCTATGTCCATGCCGACTGTGGGCGCATCCCGGCCCGACCGCCTGTCGTCCAACTGGCTGCGGCCCCGTCCCACTCCGGCCTCGCTGCCGCTTCCAGCGTCGATGCCCCCACGCCGGCTTCTCCCACAAGCCCGTGGCCGCCTCCCACGCGCCCTCCATCTTGGCGTCCTGCGTCAGCCGGCGCCGGCTGCCTAGCCCGGCTCCCGCGCTTTCTGCTGTCCACTAAAGAACGAAGCGGCCCGGTTGACGAAACAGAGAAGAAAAAAGAAGTCAGCTGCTGAAAAAAAATACCGGGTGGAGAAAAGTCAGTGGCCGGGTGCTAGAAGGAGAGAAAGAAGAGAAGAGAAGTGGCCGAGTGCCTGTGGCCGAGTGCTAAAAAAAGGGGGTCCAACTGCGCAGACTGCAGTCCAGCAGACTGCTCTGATCGCCCGTCCGCTTGGCCGCTCGGCCGACTGGTTCGTATGTCCGCCTCGCTACCTGGCTGACCGACGAGCCAGTCCGGCTGCTCAGTCGGATAGAAAAAAGAGAAGAAAAGTCAGATGCCAGCCAGATGTAGAAAAAAGTCAAGGGCCGGATGCCCGATCCTTCAAAAAGAAAAAAAAGAAAGAAGTCGGCTGGGACAAAGAGAAGAAAAGAAAAACCCGTCCGGATGACCCGTCCGTCTGCTTCGCCACACGGACGGTCGCTCGTGACCCGCGTTGCCGGCTGTGCCAAGCTGGCTGGACTGCCTCCTGCTCTGACGACGCACCCCCGCGAGAAAGAAGACAAGGTAGTTGCCGGAAGATCCGGCCCGACTGCTCAGCAGTCGGTCCGAATCTCGGGGGCTACACCTAGCGGGTGTGCTGACGCGCCCCACGAGAAAGAAGACAAAGTAGTTACTGGGAGATCCGGCCCGATTGCTCAGCAGTCGGCCCAGATCTCGGGGGCTACAACCAGCGGGTGCGCTGACGCGCCCCCGCGAAGAAGAAGACATAATAGTTGCCGGGAGATCCGTCCCGACTGCTCAACAGTCGGCCCAGATCTCGGGGGCTACACCCAGCGGGCGAGCTGACGCGCCCCCACGAAGAACAAGACAAAGTAGTCGTCGGGAGATCCGGCCCGACTGCTCAGCAGTCGGCCCGAATCTCGGGGGCTACACCCAATGGATGCGCTAACGCGCCCCCGCGAAGAAGAAAACGAAGTAGTTGCCGGAAGATCCGGCCCGACTGCTCAGCAGTCGACCCGAATCTCGGGGGCTACATCCAGCAGGTGCGCTGACGCGCCCCCGTGAAGATTGCAGACAAGAGAAGAGTTTTGTCCGGCCCCGAGCAGCCGACAGAAGAGAAAAAGAAGAAGATAGGCGCTGCAAGATGCATCGCCGCCTGGCCGGTCGAGCCTGACCGGCCGGGACCCCCTTCGAGCACCGAAGGCTCGAATGCTACACACAATGGGAGCGCCGGCGCGCTCCGCGAGCACCGAGCCACGCCGACTGTCTTTGGCAAACTCCGCCTCGGCAACACGAAAATGAATGTGAGCTCCTCACCCGCATATTTTTTGCACCACGCAATCACGGATAACCCTGAGCGATGCTCGGGGGCTGTCTCCGCATTTTATTACAGTTGCATCACTGTTCGCCCCGGTGCCAGCCAGAGTTGGCTTGGGGGCTGGCCGCTTGGCCTGAGACGTTAGTTCGCACAGACGGCTTAGTACAGTGCACGGTACCAAAGGCCCACTCTTAGTCACAGATCGCAGAGCGGCTGTCCGACTAGCAAGAGTGAACGCTGGAGGCCACCCACGTGAAAAATGTCCGAGAATAAAAACGCTTCGGGCGACCCGACCGTTTCCTTTATAAGTATCTGCTCGGTTAAATCCACTCCCAGAGTCTGAGTACTGTACACTCCACTTTGCGGCCCACTCTCAGCCACAGACCGCAGAGCGGCTGTCCGGCGAGCGAGAGCACAAGCCAAAAGGCGGAGGGAACACAAAAAAGATTGAAGGGGGCTCGAACGAAACCGAGTCGGCACCCTCCGCATAAAACTTGCAATGCTAAAAGCAAACATTTGATATATCTGCGTGGACTAACTTTGTCTTTTTCATGATCATTTCCATGAACACTCGCCAAAAAACTTCCGCCCAACTTTGCCAAGTTGCCCGGAGGCTTGGGGGCTACTGTCGGAGTAATTGGACACGGATACCCCGAAGACGGCGAGACAAGAATTCAAGACATCGGGGCTAGCAAAGCCCCTCAGTACAACTACCTGGCCGGTGGCGGACTGCTCCACCAGGCCGACTGCTGGCTGCCGACTGCTCCACCAGGCCGACTGCTGGCTGCCGACTCCTCCGCCAGGCCGACTGCTGGCTGCCGACTCCTTCACCAGGCTGACTGGTGGCTGCCGACTCCTCCACCAGGACGACTGCTGGCTGCCGACTCCTCCACCAGGACGACTGCTGGCTGCCAACTCCTCCACCAGGCCGACTGCTGGCTGCCGACTCCTCCATCAGGCCGACTGCCCGAAGTCAACTGCAGCCGAACGCGACCCCGACGCGACGGCCGTACCCGGCACTGTTCACGTGACACCCCAGCCATCATGTACAGTGTCCCTAGTCCCTGGGCACTATTTATGAAGTGACCCAGGGGACAAAGACGACACCCTACCATGCCACTAGCTAGCTAGCTACCATGCCTACATGGCTTACATGCTAAGCTAGCTCCCACTATATATAGCTAGCCATCCACCCATCCTCACACACACGTATGAGCACACACTCATTCGACCACTAGAGCATGCTTGCTCATCCCGGCCACAGATACATACATGAGGCTAGTAGCATATAGCACTCATCTAGATACAGCTCCAGGAGCACTCTGTACTACAGATATACCACATATACTCAGACATGTAGGAGTAGGGGTGTTATCTCTCCGGAGAGCCCCGAATCTGGGTAAACTACCGCGTGCTATTCGCATACCCGCTCCCGGGCCTATCAGCAGAAGTCTTGCCCTCACACGAAGCCACCTTGTGGCATATGTTGTCTTGCACCCCTCCCGTGAGAATACCACGACAAGGAGCTCAATCATCGGTCAGTCCTCCTCATCGAAGCTGACGAGGTCGATGTACATCTTCTTTTGCTCTTCGCGGACGCACCGCCACTCACCGTCCCTCTCCTTCGCGGCGAGGTTGGTCACGACTACCTGCTTGAAAATGAGCTCTTGGATCTTCTTGTCGTGGAGGCGGTGCTCCTCCTCTTGCAAGCTCCGTGCGACAATCGTGGTCGTGACCGCCTCGACATCGCCGCTGAAGAAATCTTCGGGACCGATGACGCCTCGGCACGGGATCTCCTCCGGCTCCCGCTTGACGACGATGAGCTCGTCCTCCTCCGGCTCCCTCTTCACGCGGAGAAGGTGTTGGGAAACATAGCATGCAATTTCAAAAAATTCTTATGCTCACGCAAGATCTATCTAGAAGATGAGTAGCAATGAGAGGGAGAGAGCATCTTCATACCCTTGAAGATTGCAAAGTGGAAGCGTTTATCAACGCAGTTGATGTAGTCGTACACCTTCACGATCCGTCCCGATCAAGTACCGAACGTACGGCACCTTCACGTTCAGCACACGTTCAGCTCAATGATGTCATCGCCTTATTTATCCAGCAAGAGGGGCGAAGTAGTAGATGAGTTCTTGCAGCACGACGGCGTGGTGATGGTTGATGATGAAGAACAATCTCCGCAGGGCTTCGCCAAGCACTACAGAGACTAGATGGAGGATAAACTAGAGGGGACAAGGTTGCCGACACACGGCTTGGTGAATCTTGATGTGTCTTGGGTGCTAGCCCTGCTCCTCTATTTATATGTTGAGCCCTGGGGTCGAAACTTGGAGTAAAAGCCTCCTCAAAGTCGGTTTTGCCCGAAAGGCAAGAGTATTTTTCGGACTCCAGGACCAAACGCCAGGGTTCCCGGCGTCTGGCCCCTGGACTCCGCAAAACTTCCTTTTGCACTTTCCAAAAACCTCGTGGGTTTTCCCCTTTGGCCCAAATAAAGTGTTCTCGTACCCAAACATTTCGGGAAACATCCGGAACCCCTTTTGGTGAATTTCGGAACCTTTCCAGAGACCGAACACTATTATCCCATATATCAATCTTTACCTCCGGACCATTCTGGAGCTCCTCGTCATGTCCGTGATCATATCCGGGACTCCGAACAACATTTGGTCACCAACAAACATAACTCATATAATACTATATCGTCAACGAACGTTAAGCGTGCGGACCCTACGTTTCGAGAACTATGTAGACATGACCGAGACACCTCTCTGGTTAATAACCAATAGCGGAACCTGGATGCCCATATTGGCTCCTACATATTCTATGAAGATCTTTATCGGTCGAAACTTATAACAACATATGGTATTCCCTTTGTCATCAGTATGTTACTTGCCCGAGATTCGATCGTCGGTATCTTCATACCTAGTTCAATCCTGTTACTGACAAGTCTCTTTACTCGTTCTGTAATACATCCTCCCACAACTAACTCATTAGTCACATTGCTTGCAAGGCTTCTTATGATGTGTATTACTGAGAGAGCCTAGAGATACCTCTCCGATACTCGGAGTGACAAATCCTAATCTTGATCTATGCCAACCCAACAAACACCTTCAGAGATACCTGTAGAGCATCTTTATAATCACCCAATTACGTTGTGATGTTTGATAGCACACAAGGCATTCCTCCGGTATTCGGGAGTTGCATAATCTCATAGTCGAAGAATATGTATTTGACATGAAGAAAGCAATAGCAATAAAACTGAATGATCAACATGCTAAGCTAACGGATGGGTCTTGTCCATCACATCATTCTCCTAATGATGTGATCCCGTTATCAAATGACAACTCATGTCCATGGTTAGGAAACCTGTAACATCCCAAATTTTCAATTTGGAATGTTATACATTAGATCATCTATGCATATCATATTTTATTTTGCATTTTGGTTGATCCTAGAAATTCTACGCAACTCAATGACCCACGGAGAGAGTTGGGGATTTCGTTATTTTCATATTTGAGTTTTCTCAAATTTTGAGAATAGGATCATTTGATTTTATTTATTTTATCATCAATTATTTCTATTACAAAAATATGAGAGAGGGAATAAAATGACTTTCCCAAGATAAAGAAATATTGAGGATTTAATAATAAAATCAAATAAGATTTTTTTCGGAGTTTTATTTGAATTTAGGAAAAAATTGCGTTTTTCAGAATTGCATTTAGGTCCCAAATAAATGTTCACCTTGTGCGGCTTGATTTTAGAAGCCCGTGAAAATTTATTTCAGATTTTTTGGAGTCCGTTTAGTATTTCTTTTTATTTCTTTTTCTTCCGAGCGAAATAATAAAAAAAAACGAACCGACCTACGGGCCGTGTCCGGATAGGACTCCGGCCCGAGGTGGCCCTGAAAAGCCGGCCCAGCCCCCCGGGAGAAACCCTAGCCGCCCGCCCCAGCCGCCGCCGCCGCCCTGCGTCGCCGCCGCCGGACGCCGCCGCCGCCACCGCCGCCCGCCGCCGCCGCCGGACGCCGCTGCCGCCACCGCCGCCGAGGTTCGCCGCGCCTCGACTTCCATGCCATTGGTTTTTTTTAAAAAAATTAGATCGGTTTTTCCGTCGTTTTTTTTAGTTTTGTTTTTTTAAATAGATCGGTTTTTCCGGTTTATTTAAATAGCGAGCGTTCGTCCGTTCGTTCGTTCTAGCGAGCGTTCGTCGTTTTTCTTTTTCTCGGATTAAATCCGCGATTTTTCTGATCGCGATTCCTGATCCGATTTTCGTTTTAGTATAACTTTTTGCTCGTTTATCGGAATCAGGCGATTCAAGCGCCTAGAGTTTCGTCTCGAAACCCTCTATCCGTTTAACCAACTTAAACAAGATTTTGCTACTGTAAAATTTGCCCTAGATCCAGTTTACTAGAACGAAGTTGTTTTCTTTCGCCGTTTGACTTTCGTTGCTTCGTTTGATTTGATTCTTTTTGCCAACCGGAGTTCTTAAGTTGAACCTTCTAGTTAGATCTCTTATTTGAGTTTTACCTGTGCATTAGATGAGTACTTATTTTGTGCTTGTTGGTTTGTCTACGATAGAATACCCGGAGTGCGCCGCCTGTTACTTCGAATCGTTAGGTTTTGCGGATCATCAGCAAGGCAAGTAACACTTTGATCATACCTTTTATACTACCCAGTTTTCTTGCATTAGATCA
Organism: Triticum aestivum; assembly: GCF_018294505.1. Classification (NCBI taxonomy): domain Eukaryota; kingdom Viridiplantae; phylum Streptophyta; class Magnoliopsida; order Poales; family Poaceae; genus Triticum; species Triticum aestivum. The sequence continues at coordinate 7,051,762 of NC_057803.1, read as the reverse complement.
ATTCTCACACATTGCATGATTAGGATCTAATTAAATTGTGGGATGGGAAGTAGATGAGGTAGAACCTATTACCTATTTATTATGAAACCTTTGGGAGTTACTTCTATGTTTGCTTATTATGCCATGCTATGCTAGTAGACATGGATTGGGTGAGTGATATCCATGACAGATGTGAGTTTGTTAATTAATGGTTTATCTAAGGTGGCAACTTAAATACACATCTGGGTGGATTGAGGCACCTGGGTATTCCAGGACTTGCCTGTTTTCTTTTGGACCGCTACCCAGGCTCAAAGGGATCATGAGACTATTCATACTAGAAACTTCCGTGTGCAGCCACAAGCTATTATGGGCTCTAGCATAGTTGACTAAGTTGTGCGAACTCTTACAGTGGTAGACTAGCAGATGTAGGGGATGTAGGTGGTATGGTCTACCCGATCGTAAGGTGCTAGCGCTTCTGAAAGACTATGTCTCGGTCATCCGTCTTCTCAAACACCATGTAGTGCGAGAAACCAAACGGAGGCGACCGAGTCTTGTGGGGAAAAGTGCGCAAACCTCTACAGAGTGTAATAAACTAATCATGGTTAGCCGTGTCCCCGGTTATGGACATCTTGAGTATCTAGTACCTGGATTATCATGTGAATCTCAGCATGTTACTCTAAATTAATTTTGTTGGGTTATGTTAAAGATGATGCTTAATTGGGATTGAGAATGTTGTCAACCATTCTCAATGTTTAACAACTACCATGACAGTTAAATAAAATTTATTCCTTTGAAGTAGGGAAAAATTGGCTTTACGCAAAACTGTAACCATAGAGCTTTCCACCAGCCAAATATGCATATAGTATAGCTGTTTCGTTCCATTACTCTCTATGTGTTACATTGCCAGCATATTCCATGTGCTGACCCGTTTCGGGCTGCAACGTTAATGTTGCAGACGTTTCAGACGATGATTAAGGAGTTTTTAGGTCGTGGTTCTATACTCAGTGATGCCGTTGGAGTTGATGGACTCACTTATCTTCCAAGCCTTCCACTGTTATCGTTATTAGATGGCCTTAAGCCATATTTATTGTAATAAGTTCTCTTATGAGACACTCGATGTAATAAGTGTGTGATTGCTACTCTACTATAAATCCTCCGAGTACTGTGTGGTGTCAGCATTACTGATCCAGGGATGACACCGGAGCATAGAGATCAGACTGTTTGAGGTCTGGTCGCTACAAAAATGGTATCAGAGCACACGCTAACTGTAGGACACGACCACTAAGCTAAAAGACCTAGATCACTATTCACTCTCTTCTCTTCTGACCTCTCATCTTTTCTACTCTTTAGGATGGCGGATGCAAGGAACAAGTTCACGCAACCGGATGAAGATACACCCTTTGGACGTCACTTGAAGGAAGTCACTAGATACCTGAATATAGGAGTACCAAGCTTCACGGGAACCTACAATGCCACTTTACCTGAAGAAGAGCGCTGGATGATTCAAGTTCAAGTTCCAGGAAGGACGTTCATGCCAGTCACTGAGCCCATAGAGTTTTCTTTTGATGCACCAACTTGGAGTCTAGGAAAGAGCATGGCAGCTCACATCGCCATGGGACGCATTGGAGAAGTCTACCGCAAGGATCTCAAGGATACTATCTACCAGATTTGTGGGCGCCGAGATGAGCAATGGGAGATGATCAGCACCAGGAAGGATAGATCAATCGCAGCTTTTATCCAGGAGTTAAACCAGCACATTCGACGATAGGAGAACCAGATGTGCGCCGACATGATAGATCTGAAGAAGGCTAAGACTAGAATCAAGGAACTGGAGGAAGAACTCAAGGCTACACGTGAAGATTATGAAGAGGAAATTGAAGTATTGGTGGAGAAGAATGACGACCTGATCAAGAAGATTGGAATATTTATGGGAGGCCCTACGCTAGTAGATGAAGACGAAGAACCCCAGGAGATTAGCCCGGAAGACTACATCATCATCGACGGCACCGACTCGGAACCAGATAGTAGCGATGATGACTATGTTGATGAAGCTGGAGCAGATATCATGGAGTCTGCCACCGAAGAATATTTCTAGTAGACCACCTCATCAGTAGTAGTAGTCCACCATGTAAATATAGTAGTCCGAGCACTTTTGAGATAGTTAGATCGATTGTATGCCCTTGTTTGATTGAATGAAGTGAATTGTTTGCTTTTGCCTCATGTGCATATGGGTAGTGTTTTCTCTTTAGAACCCCCTCTATTCTTACATCTCATCTTTTCTAAACCCTCAGATGCCTCCGAGACGTGACCCCGGATTTACCTTTCCACCGGAGCTCACCCATTTGATCCAGCAGTAGAACACATTGATGCAGTTGCTAGTCCAGAATCAGAATCAAGGGAACAACAACAACAACCCATCACCACCACCACCACTTGTTGACCACTTAGCCCATTTTCTTAGGCTGAATCCGCTAATGTTTTCCAGTAGCACTGAGCCGATAGTAGCAGATGATTGGCTCCACAAGACAGCTAGAGAGTTGACCACAGCAGGATGCACAGATGCGGAGAAGGTGAAGTTTGCCGCACATCAGTTAGAAGGACCCGCAGCATCATGGTGGGAGAATTTCACAGCCACTTTCCCTATCGACACTGTCACATGGGACCAGTTTCAGCAAGCTTTTCGTACTGCACATGTTTCAGCAGGAGCTATGGCCATGAAGAAGCGTGAGTTTCGCAACTTGCGCCAAGGAGGACGGACAGTTGGCCAGTATGTGGAGGACTTTAGTAAGTTAGCACGTTATGCCCCAGATGACGTCGCGGATGCAGCTAAGCAGGAGAAGTTTCTGGAAGGACTGAATGATGAGTTGAGCATGCAGTTGATGGTAGCAACCTTCAACAACTACCAGGAGTTGGTAGATCATGCTCTTATGATTGAAGGGGAGCAACAGCAGATTGAGAACCGCAAGAGGAAGTATGGACAAGGGAAGTACAATTCAGGAGCTCAGCAGAAGCCACGTTTTACCCCTAGACCGGGAGGACATTTTCAGCATACCCATGGAGGAGGTAGCTCGCACAATCACAATGGCACCAAGAATGGTAATGGAAATGGAGGAAGCAACGGCCAGAATCGCACCAACCCATCAACCCCAGCCAAGAAGGACCTGAGCCAAGTCACTTGCTTTAAGTGTCAAAAGACCGGGCATTATGCCAATGAATGTCCTGAAGGCCAAAATGGCAATGGAAGTTCTGGGAAGAAGCCGAACCCTTTCAATAGGGGACAGGTGAACCACGTTAGTGTGGAGGAGGTTGAAGCTCAGCCCGATGCAGTAATAGGTAAGTTTTTGGTTAAGTCATTTACTGCACTCGTTCTTTTTGATACCGGTGCATCGCATTCATACATCTCAAAGGGATTTGTGGATAAGTATAACCTATCAACCCAAGCCCTTAGGTCACCCATGTTAGTAACCTCGCCTGGAGCAGAGTATGTGGCTAGTCTATGGTGTGATCGGTTACCATTAAGGATTGGTAACTATGTTTTTCCCTCAGACCTAATAGTATTGGAATCTCAAGGATTGGATGTGATATTAGGCATGGATTGGTTATCAAAGTATGAAGGGAATATAGAATGTGCTAGTAAGTCAATTTTGCTTACCACCCCAGAAGGGAGAAGGATCAAGTATGTATCCCGGCATGTGCCAAAGAGGACTCAAGTAAATTGCCTAATAGGAGTTGTGCAGGAGGAAGTACCAGTGGTAAGGGATTTTCCTGAAGTATTTCCAGAAGAGTTGCTAGGCATGCCACCGGATAGAGATATTGAGTTTTTGATTGAGCTATTGCTAGGCACAGGGCCAATATCAAAGAGACCATATAGGATGCCAGCAAAGGATTTGGTGGAAATTAAGAAGCAGATTAAGGAATTACTGGATAAGGGATATATTCGCCCAAGTTCTTCACCTTGGGGATCGCCAGTACTACTAGTGGAGAAGAAAGATGGATCGTTAAGGATGGTTGTTGACTATCAAGGATTGAATGAAGTAACGATCAAGAACAAGTACCCACTACCAATGATCAACGATCTGTTTGATCGATTGCAAGGAGCTAAGGTATTTTCCAAGATCGATCTGCGATCAGGATACCACCAGTTGAAGATTCGAGAACAGGATATTCCGAAGACAGCTTTTACCACCAGGTATGGGCTGTATGAGTATACCGTTATGTCATTTGGTCTGACTAACGCACCTGCCTATTTTATGAACATGATGAACAAAGTGTTTATGGAGTTCTTGGATAAGTTCGTCGTAGTGTTCATTGATGATATCCTGGTTTATTCGAAGAATGAAGAGGAACATAAGGAGCATTTGCGTTTGGTACTTGGAAAGCTCAGAGAACATCAATTATATGCCAAGTTCAGCAAATGTGAGTTTTGGTTGAAGGAAGTAGGATTCCTCGGACACGTTATATCTGGAGAAGGTATAGCAGTTGATCCCACTAAAGTTGATACCGTGACCAAGTGGGAAGCCCCAACAACAGTTGGAGAGATCTGGAGTTTTCTTGGACTCGCAGGATACTACCGGAGATTTATTGAGAATTTCTCAAAGATTGCGAAGCCTATGACAGAGTTATTAAAGAAAGATACCAAGTTCATATGGACAGAGGAATGTGAGGCTAGTTTCCAGGAGTTGAAGAAACGTTGGGTTACCTCACCAGTGTTGATTTTGCCAGACCAGACCAAAGATTATGAGGTGTATTGCGACGCTTCACGTCGAGGACTTGGAGCAGTGCTTATGTAGGAAGGGAGAGTTGTTTCATATGCCTCAAGACAACTGAAGCCTCATGAGTTGAATTATGCTGCACATGATTTGGAGTTAGCAGCCGTAGTGCATGCTTTGAAAACATGGAGGCATTTCCTCATTGAAGTACATTTTCACACAGAAGGAGTTGAATCTCAGACAAAGGAGATGGTTGGAGCTTATCAAGGATTATGATATGAAATTGCATTATCACCCCGGAAAGGCTAATGTAGTAGCTGACGCCTTAAGCCGTAAGAGCCATGTCAATACATTAATGACGGGAGAAATACCCAGGGAGTTAGCAGAAAATCTTCGCGAACTATGTGTGGAAATAGTTCCGAGAGGTTATGTAGCAGCATTGGAGATTCAGTCAAATTTGATGGATAGAATCAGAGAAGCTCAGAAAACTGACAAAGAGATTGCCGCTATAAAGGAGAAACTGAGCAAAGGAAAAGCTAAAGGATTTCGTGAGGATGAGCACGACACCCTATGGTTTGAAGACCGCGTTTACGTGCCCAATGACCCGGAGATCAGGAAGTTGATTTTGCAAGAGGCACACGACTCACCGTATTCTATTCACCCAGGAAATACCAAGATGTATTTGGATTTGAAGGATATTTTCTGGTGGACCGGAATGAAGAAGGATATTGCGGAGTATGTAGCAGTTTGTGATGTATGTCAGAGAGTAAAGGAAGAGCATCAGAAGCCAGTGGGATTGTTACAACCATTGCCGATACCCGAATGGAAGTGGGATAAGCTAGGCATGGATTTTATCACGGGATTACCCAGGACTCGTTCAGGCTATGACTCAATTTGGGTTGTAGTTGATCGATTGACAAAAGTAGCTCATTTCATCCCGGTAAAGACCACTTACACCAGTGCTAAGTTGGCAAAGATATACATGACCAGGATCGTATGTCTGCATGGAGTTCCAAGGAGTATCGTATCAGATAGAGGAACCCAGTTTACCTCAACATTCTGGAAACAGTTGCACGAAACTTTGGGAACCAGGCTAGAATTCAGTACAGCTTTTCATCCACAGACAGATGGACAGACCGAGAGAGTCAATCAGATTTTGGGGGTTATGCTGAGAGCTTGTGCGCTAGATTACGGATCTAGTTGGGACGATAATTTGCCATATGCAGAGTTCTCTTACAACAACAGTTACCAAACCAGTTTAAAGATGGCCCCTTTCGAAGCATTGTATGGAAGGAGGTGCAGGACACCGTTATCATGGGACGAAGTTGGATACCGACAGTTGTTTGGACCTAACTTGATTAAAGAGTCTGAACAGAAGGTGAAGTTGATTCGCGATAGGCTCAAGGTAGCCTAGTCCAGATAGAAGAGCTATGCAGATTCTAAACGCAAGGAGACAATTTATGAAGTCGGAGATAGAGCTTATCTTCGAGTATCTCCACTTCAGGGAACAAAGCGTTTTGGAGTTAAAGGGAAGTTAGCACCACGATTTGTAGGACCATATCGAGTTTTGGAACGTATGGGAGAAGTGGCCTACAAGTTGGAATTGCCCGAAGGATTGTCAAGAGTTCATAATGTATTCCACGTTTCCCAGTTAAAGAAATGTCACGCGGAGATGGCTGACATACCGTTGAAAGACACAGTACCCTTAGAAACTATTCAGTTGAATAACGATTTGACCTACGAGGAGAAACCAGTTAAGATCCTCGAGTTTGCCAGCCGAGTTACTCACAGCAAGGTTATCAAGTTTTGCAAGGTTCAGTGGAGCCACCGCACCGAGGATGAAGCCACCTGGGAACGAGAGGAAGATTTGCTCAAAGACCACCCTCACCTATTTTCTAGCCAACTCGAATCTCGAGGGCGAGATTCATCTTAAGGGGGGGTAGGTTTGTAACATCCCAAATTTTCAATTTGGAATGTTATACATTAGATCGTCTATGCATATCATATTTTATTTTTGAAGGAAATATGCCCTAGAGGCAATAATAAAGTTATTATTTATTTCCTTATATCATGATAAATGTTTATTATTCATGCTAGAATTGTATTAACCGGAAACATAATACATGTGTGAATACATAGACAAACAGAGTGTTACTAGTATGCCTCTACTTGACTAGCTCGTTAATCAAAGATGGTTATGTTTCCTAACCATGGACAAAGAGTTGTTATTTGATTAACGGGATCACATCATTAGTTGAATGATCTGATTGACATGACCCATTCCATTAGCTTAGCAACCGATCGTTTAGTATGTTGCTATTGCTTTCTTCATGACTTATACATGTTCCTATGACTATGAGATTATGCAACTCCCGTGTGCCGGAGGAACACTTTATGTGCTACCAAACGTCACAATGTAACCGGGTGATTATAAAGGTGCTCTACAGGTGTCTCCAAAGGTACATGTTGGGTTGGCGTATTTCAAGATTGGGATTTGTCACTCCGATCGTCGGAGAGGTATCTCTGGGCCCTCTCTGTAATGCACATCACTTAAGCCTTGCAAGCATTGTAACTAATGAGTTAGTTGCGGGATGATGTATTACGGAACGAGTAAAGAGACTTTCCGGTAACGAGATTGAACTAGGTATTGGATACCGATGATCGAATCTCAGGCAAGTAACATACCGATGACAAAGGGAACAATGTATGTTGTTATGCGGTCTGACCGATAAAGATCTTCATAGAATATGTAGGACCAATATGGGCATCCAGGTCCCGCTATTGGTTATTGACCGAAGACGTGTCTCGGTCATGTCTACATTGTTCTCGAACCGTAGGGTCCGCACGCTTAAGGTTTCGATGACAGTTATATTATGAGTTTATGACTTTTGATGTACCGAAGGAGTTCAGAGTCCCGGATGAGATCGGGGACATGACAAGGAGTCTCGAAATGGTCGAGACGTAAAGATTGATATATTGGACGGCTATATTCGGACACCGGAAGTGTTCCGGGTGATTTCGGAGAAAACCGGAGAGCCGGAGGGTTACCGGAACCCCCCCGGGAGAAGTAATGGGCCATATGGGCCTTAGTGGAGAGAGAGAGGGGCTGCCAGAGGTGGGCTGCGCGCCTCCTCCCCCTGGTCCGAATTGGACTAGGAGAGGGGGGCGGCGCCCCCCCCCCTTTTCCCTCTCCCTCCCCACTTCTTTCCCCCTCCTAGTAGGAGTCCTACTCCTACTAGGAGGAGGACTCCTCCTTGGCGCGCCATAGAGGGCCGGCCGGCCTCCTCCCCTAGATCCTTTATATACGGGGGTAGAGGGCACCCCTAGACACACAAGTTGATCTTCGTGATCGTTCCTTAGCCGTGTGCGGTGCCCCCTTCCACCATATTCCACCTCGGTCATATTGTAGCGGTGCTTAGGCGAAGCCCTGCGATGGTAGAACATCAAGATCGTCACCACGCCGTCATGCTGACGGAACTCCTCCCCGAAGCTTTGTTGGATCGGAGCCCGGGGAGCGTCATCGAGCTGAACATGTGCCAAGAACTCGGAGGTACCGGAGTAACGGTGCTTGGATCGGTCGGATCGGGAAGACGTACGACTACTTCCTCTATGTTGCGTCAACGCTTCCGCTTCGGTCTACGAGGGTACGTAGACAACACTCTCCCCTCTCGTTGCTATGCATCACCATGATCTTGCGTGTGCGTAGGAAATTTTTTGAAATTACTACGAAACCCAACAATTTTGCATTTTGGTTGATACTAGAAATTCTACGCAACTCAATGACCCACGGAGAGAGTTGGGGATTTCGTTATTTTCATATTTGAGTTTTCTCAAATTTTGAGAATAGGATCATTTGATTTTATTTATATTATCATCAATTATTTCTATTACAAAAATATGAGAGAGGGAATAAAATGAATTTCCCAAGATAAAGAAATATTGAGGATTTAATAATAAAATCAAATAAGATTTTTTCGGAGTTTTTCGGTGTTTTATTTGAATTTAGGAAAAATGTGCGTTTTTCAAAATTGCATTTAGGTCCCAAATAAATGTTCACCTTGTGCGGCTTGATTTTAGAAGCCCGTGAAAATTTATTTTGGAATTTTTGGAGTCCGTTTAGTATTTCTTTTTATTTTTTTACTTCCGAGCGAAATAATAAAAAAAACGAACCGACCTACGGGCCGTGTCCGGATAGGACTCCGACCCGAGGTGGCCCTTAAAAGCCGGCCCAACCCCCCGGGAGAAACCCTTGCCGCCCGCCCGAGCCGCCGCTCCCGCGCCGCCGCCGCCGCTGCCGCCCCGCGCTGCCGCCGCCGCCGCCCGCCGCCGCCGCCACGGTCGCCGAGGTTCGCCGCGCCTCGACTTCCGTGCCATCGTTTTTTTTTAGAATTTAGATCGTTTTTTCCGTCGTTTTTTAGTTTCGGTTTTTTTAAATAGATCGGTTTTTACGGTTTATTTAAATAGCGAGTGTTCGTCAATTTGTTCGTTCTAGCGAGCGTTCGTTGTTTTTCTTTTTCTTGGATTAAATCCGCGATTTTTCTGATCGCGATTCCTGATCCGATTTCCGTTTTAGTATAATTTTTCGCTCGTTTATCGGAATCAGGCGATTCAAGCGCCTAGAGTTTCGTCTCGAAACCCTCTATCTGTTTAACCAACTTAAACAAGATTTTGCTAATGTAAAATTTGCCCTAGATCCAGATTACTAGAACAAAGTTGTTTTCTTTTGCCGTTTGACTTTCGTTGCTTCGTTCGATTTGATTCTTTTTGCCAACCGGAGTTCTTAAGTTGAACCTTCTGGTTAGATCTTGTAAGTGCATCTAGTGCCACCCCTAGTTGGTTTTGGAGTATTGACGACAAACCTAGTTGCGGGACTAATGTGTTTGTGAGAATTGCAGGATAACACAGGTAGAAGTCCCTCATTGATTCGGTTTTCCTACCAGAGATGACCCCTAAAAATGTATGAAGACATTGAAGTCAAAGGTGGTATATGAAGATATTCACATTGAAGACTATGACAAGAGAAGACATCGCATGAAGCCTATGGAGCTCGAAGACTTAGATCTTTCGTAGTTCTTTTTCTTCCTCTTTGTTGAGTCATAGGAACCACCGTACTGTTAAGTGGGGGTCCAAGAGAACCAGTCAGAATGACTGAAGTGATGCTTAAACAAAACCTATGTCTTCGAGTGAAGACTTTGAGAGCGAATCTTGTCCAGAGTCGGACAAGTCAGCTTTGCTTGTAGCCCAAGTAAAGTTGCCGTGTGAGTTTGAAATCTGACCGTTGGAACACGTGTCAGTTCCTTAGTGACCCAGGGTCATTTCGGACAAATCAGGTCGGGTTGCCAAGTGGCTATAAATAGCCCACCCCCTACAACCATAAACGGTTGGCTGCTCAGATTCAGAGTACGGCTTTTGTCGTTTGAGAGCAACCCACCTCGAAGCCTTTGAGAGAGAATTCCTTGCGAGGATAAAGCCCTAACCACCCAGAGCCAAAGAGAATTAGGCATCACTTAAGTCTTCTTGTCTGTGTGATCTGAAGACTTATTACACTTGAGGACTGTGCATCCTCCAGCCGGTTAGGCGTCGCGTTCTGAGCATCCAAGAGACATTGTGGATTGCCGGTGAACGAAGTCTGTGAAGGTTTGGGAGTCTACCTTGAAGACTTACCAGAGTGATTGGGCGAGGTCTGTGTGACCTTAGCTCAAGGGGAATACGGTGAGGACTGGGTGTCCTGAGCTGCGTGTTCAGGACTGGGTGTCCGGGACTGTGTGTCCTAAGGTTTAAATACCTAGCTGCCCTAACCAGACGTACATTTGTCACAGCAACTGGAACTGGTCCAACAAATCATTGTCTTCAACGAGTCACTGGTTTCATCCTTCCCTTCCCTTTACTTACTGTTACTCCTTGTGAAGTCATTGTATGATTGCACTATCTTTTATCTTCACTGAGTGACTGCGTTTTCTGTTTGGCTTCATAATATCTTCCTACCTGATCCTTACTACATTGCTGCTATTAGTCATTGTGCTTTCACTCCATTGAATACTTGACTATGGCTTGCCTAGTGTAGCCTACCTTCCGCTGCAGGGTAATAGGTTTATTTCTATTGTTTGTCTTCATAACTTCCATGTTTTGAAGACTTTCATAAAAATCGCCTATTCACCCCCCCTCTAGTCGATATAACGCACTTTCAATTGGTATCAGAGCAAGGTGCTCCCTTGTTCTGTGTGATTCGGTTTAACCACCTGGAGTTTTAGCTATGTCGACTGCAGGGATAATTAAAGTCTCCGCTGCGTGCCCCGTCTTCGATGGAACTGAATATCCCTACTGGAAGAATAAGATGCGCATGCATCTTGAAGCCATTGACGTCGACCTATGGTATGTCGTCAAGAACGGCGTTCCCAAGGCTGGAGAAGGTGTCACTGCTGCTGATGTCAAGAAGTTCGTTCAACTGGACTCTACTGCCAAGAATATCATCTGTGGTCATCTGACCAAAGGACAGTATGGCCGTGTGAGTGCTTTGGAAACATCTAAGCTGGTCTGGGACTGGCTCTCCAAGGTCAATGAAGGCGTCTCAACCCAGAGAGATCAGAGAATCAGTGTCCTTCGCAACCTCTTCAACCGCTTCAAGCGAAATGACAATGAGAATGTCCAGCTCACATTTGACCGACTCACTGACATCACAAATGAGCTTCAAGCCCTCGGCGCTACTGAGATCACCAAGCATGAAGTCGTCAAGACACTACTGAGATCACTTGATAGTTCGTTTGACACCCTAGCCCTGATGATTCAAGAACGTCCTGATTTCAAGACACTCGATCCGTCTGACATACTTGAGAGGCTCAACACACATGAGTTTCAGCTTTCTGAGAAAAGAGATATCTACGGTCCAAACTATGGGCGAACTCGTGCTTGAAGGCAAAAGCTGTCTCCTCATCTGAAGAAGAATCTGACAGCAGTTCGGATGATCCTGAAGACATTGGAAGGGAACTTGCTATGCTTGTGAAGAAGTTCCAAAAATTCACCAAGAAGAAAGGTTTCAGAAAGTCTTCCCGATCAAGCTCAAGGAATGATGAAGCTTCTGCTCACGACTACAAGAAGAAAACATGTCACAAGTGCAAGAAACCTGGCCACTTCATCTCTGAGTGTCCGCAGTGGGACAATGAGAACAAAAAGAAGAAGAAGAGCAAGGAATATGACTCTGACGACAAGAAGAAGAAGAAATACTCAAAGTCTTCTTCCAAGTCTTCCTCAAAGTCTTCATCACACAAGAAGAGCTCATCTGGCAAGGCACGTGCGTTTGTTGGCAAGGAAATGGATTCAGAGGAGGAGTCCGCTTCTGAGGAGGCGGAGGTGGAGTCTGAGGAGGAGTCCGATTCAGGCGTCGCAAGTCTGGCTACAGCATACGTTGCCAAGTCCATCTTCAACACTGAAGACAATGACTTCATCACCGACACCGATGCAAATGACAAGGACTACTCCGCTTCTACCTACTGCTTCATGGCACGCGGTGCCAAGGTAAACACACGCACTACTCACTATCAAACATCTAGTGACGATGACTCTGATTGTGGTTCAAAACCCAGCTACAAAACACTTGCTAAAATTGCAACTGAACAACAGAAAGCTATGGAACATATTCAAAAACTGTTAGACAGAAGCGATGATCTGTTAGGTGCTGAAATGACTCGATCTGAGTCCTTAATTGAAGACATAAAAAATCTTCACGTTAAGTATGAGGAACTTGAAAGTCGTCATGAAACGCTCTCAACAACTCATGAAAAGCTTTCCTATGATTATCTTCAAAGGAAGCAAGATCTTGAGAAATTGAGAGCGGCTCATGAAGATCTTCAAAAGGAAAACGAGTCACTTCGCGCCGAACAGATCAGCTCCGCTCAGGAAGGATTTGAACCACCATGTCTTAAATGCATTGAGCGTGATAATGCTACTACTGTTGCTGAATGTTCTACTGCTGCTACTGTTGCAATATCTTCAACTGTTGATGTGGGAACTAACCCCTCTGCTGAGGATTCCACTGCTATTGCTGATGAGAATGCTAGGTTGAAGACATTGCTTGAAACAGGGATGTACAAAAGTCTTAAAGGGCATCAGACACTATGTGATGTCCTCAAAAAGCAGATCTTGAACCGAAACCCGAGGAAAGAGGGTGTTGGGTTCGTAAGGAAAATGAATGCTGATGGCTCTTACTGGAAACCTGAGCAGTACCCCAAAACCACATGGGTTGCTGCAAAGGAATTTTCAGCAGATCCATCCACTCTATCTGGGTTCACTTGTGCAAACCCCATTGTCATTGATGAATCCTTTGATGCAAACTATAAACTGTTTAAGAATCAGAATGGTGAAGTGTTTGCCAGGTACATTGGTACTAACTGCAGGAATGGACCGCCTATGAAGAAGATCTGGGTTCCGAAAAAGTGTCTGGAGAATCTTCCTGTGAATGTCATCATGACACCTCACGTGAAGAAGACAAACCTCAGACCAAAGGCTTCATACGGTCCAAAGGCTTCATACAGACAGAGGACTCACCTGAGTCGCACTAACGCAAATGTTTTGCAGGGAAACCATACTCAGGCCTATGAATATGAGAGCGGTTCATCAAACCGCCATGTTCATAAGACCAAGAACTATTCTGCTTATTCTTATGAGTACTATTGTCCGCCTGCAAGACTGTTTGCTAGGGCTCCAAAGCCAAAGTTCTCAGATGCTGCACTTAGACTTATTGCTTCTAAGCCACCCTTGAAGATGTGGGTGGCTAAGAAAGCTTAACTCTCTTTTGCAGGGAAAGGTCTCCAGCAGAAAACCAAAATCGTCTGACGCTATTGCTGGGGACCTTAAACATCTTGTAGGGCGCAAGATCAAATGCCCGAATGGTCTTACTATGTACTTCGTTCCTGAATCGCTTGCTACTCTCCCTATTAGTCCTAATCTGGATCTAAGCTTTCATAACCCACTGGTTCGTCAAATGTTTTTGCTTCACAATTCTCTTCGTGAAGCCTATCCCCCTAACTGCACTGTAGGGTACGACACCAGCGTCTTCAGAATGGATTATTGATAGTGGGTGTACAAATCACATGACTGGCAAAAGAAGCCTTCTTATGGACTCAACCTTACGTCCATCCGACAAGAGCCACATCACATTTGCTGACACTGGTAAAAGTAAGGTATTGGGTCTAGGTAGAGTTGCAATCTCAAGGGATCAACACATGGATAAAGTCATGCTTGTTGAATCCCTTGGCTTCAACTTAATGTCTGTCTCAATGCTTTGCGATTTAAACATGATCGTAATATTTGGAAAATATCGTTGCCTTGTTCTAATGGAATCTGACAAGTCTCTAGTATTTGAAGGGTATCGAAAAGATGATTTGTACGTGGTAGATTTCTCAGCAGGACCACAGCTTGCCGTATGTCTTCTAGCAAAAGCTTCAGAATGCTGGCTCTGGCATCGGAGGCTTGGGCATGCTGGCATGAGGAACCTCCACACCCTGGCAAAGAAGAAGCATGTCATAGGCATCGAGGGCGTCAAGTTCAAGAAAGATCACTTATGCGGTGCCTGTGAGGCAGGAAAGATGACGAGGGCCAAACATCCCTCGAAGACAATCATGACTACTACTCGACCCTTCGAACTGCTTCACATGGATCTTTTCGGTCCCACTCATTACTCAACTCTTACTACTACTGCTTGTCTCTATGGCTTTGTCATTGTTGATGATTATTCTAGATATACTTGGGTGCACATAATCCTTTACAAGACTGAAGTGCAGGATGTCTTCAGACGCTTCGCCAATCGAGCAATGAACAACTATGGCGCCAAGATAAAGCATATCAGAAGTGACAATGGCACTGAATTCAAGAACACTGGCCTTGATACATATCTTGATACCTTGGGCATCACACATGAATTCTCAGCCCCGTACACGCCACAGCAGAATGGCGTCGTCGAACGCAAGAACAGAACACTCATTGAGATGGCCAGAACGATGCTAGATGAATACAAGACTCCAAGAAAATTCTGGCCTGAAGCCATTGATACTGCATGCCATACAATCAATCGTGTTTATCTTCACAAGCTTCTGAACAAGACATCTTATGAGCTCCTTACTGGCAAGAAGCCAAATGTCAGTTACTTCAGAGTATTTGGCGCCAGGTGCTGGATCAAGGACCCACATCACACCTCAAAGTTTGCACCAAAAGCACATGAGGGTTTTATGCTTGGATATGGAAAGGATTCGCACTCCTACAGAGTCTTCAATCTCTTTCATTATAAAGTGGTTGAAACAGTGGATGTGCGGTTCGATGAGACCAACGGTTCACAAAGAGAGCACCTGCCAAATGTGCTAGATGAAGTTCCATCCAGTGAATCAATCAAGCTAATGGGAACTGGAGAAATTATACCTTCTGAAGCTCATCCTGAAGAAGAACTTATCATCTCAGCACCTGATCAACCTGAAGACAATGCTCAGCCTGAAGACATTCCCTCTAACAACGACAATGATCAGCAAGAGCAAAATCTTCGCCCTGTACATCCTCGTGTTGCCAATGAAGTGCAGATTGAAAGAATAATTGATAGCATCAATGCACCCGGTCCACTCACTCGTTCAAGGGCAACTCAGCTAGCAAATTTCTGTGGGCACTTCGCATTCGTCTCAATAACAGAACCCAAGAAAGTTGAAGAAGCCTTCATGGAACCTGAATGGATTCAAGCTATGCAAGAAGAGCTTCAACAGTTTGAGCTGAATAATGTATGGGAACTGGTTAAGCGTCCCGATCCTCGGAAGCACAACATAATAGGCACAAAATGGATATACCGCAACAAACAAGATGAGCACGGTCAAGTTGTCAGAAACAAAGCTCGTCTCGTTGCTCAAGGATATACTCAAGTGGAAGGCATTGACTTCGATGAAACATTTGCTCCTGTGGCTAGACTTGAAGCCATACGCATACTGCTGGCCTATGCAAATCATCACAACATACTTCTTTATCAAATGGATGTGAAGAGCGCCTTTCTCAATGGCAAGATTGAAGAAGAAGTGTATGTTGCACAACCACCTGGCTTTGAAGATCCAAAACATCCTGACATGGTATACAAGCTCAACAAGGCACTGTATGGCCTCAAACAAGCCCCTCGGGCCTGGTATGACACACTCAAATACTTCCTGAAGAGCAAAGGCTTCATACCTGGTTCCCTCGACCCCACTCTCTTCACGAAGACATATGATGGTGAACTGTTTGTGTGCCAAATATATGTGGATGACATTATCTTCGGGTGCACCAATCAGAAGTACAGTGAAGAGTTTGGATTTATGATGCAAGAGCAATATCAAATGTCTATGATGGGAGAGCTGAAGTTCTTTCTCGGTCTTCAAATACGACAGCAACGCAACGACATCTTCATATCTCAAGAGAAGTATCTCAAAGATTGCCTGAAGAAGTTCGGTATGCAAGACTGCAAAGGCTTCACGACGCCAATGCCAGCCAAGCATCATCTGGGTCCTGACGACAATGGTAAAGAGTTCGATCAAAAGGTATACCGCTCCATGATTGGTTCTTTACTTTATCTATGTGCATCTAGGCCAGATATTATGCTTAGTGTTTGCATGTGTGCTCGATTCCAAGCGGCACCAAAGGAGTCGCATCACTTAGCTGTGAAGCGAATTCTTCGATATTTGGCTCACACCCCAACTCTAGGATTATGGTATCCAAAGGGCTCAGAGTTTGATCTGGTTGGATTCTCGGATGCTGATTATGCTGGTGACAAAGTGGATCGCAAGTCTACATCAGGCACATGTCATTTTCTGGGACGATCACTTGTATGTTGGTCTTCAAAGAAGCAGAACTGTGTATCTCTCTCCACTGCTGAATCTGAATACATTGCTGCTGGATCTTGCTGCGCTCAGCTTCTGTGGATGAAGCAAACACTCAAGGACTATGGCATTCATCTGAAGCAAGTGCCACTCTACTGCGACAACGAAAGCGCCATCAAGATTGCCAACAACCCAGTTCAGCACTCGAAGACAAAGCACATTGAAATTCGTCATCACTTTCTCAGAGATCATGTTGTGAAGGAAGATATTGATATCATACACGTCAACACTGAAGAGCAATTGGCAGATATCTTCACCAAGCCCTTGGATGAGAAGAGATTTTGCAAGTTACGGTGTGAGCTAAATATCCTGGAATCCTCAAATGTCCTGTGATCAGGCACACATCCTAACCCTTATGCATATTGATGACTTAGATGTGCAACACACGAAGTAAAGTATATCTTCAATCAATGAAGACATACATTCTAAGTGTGAATACATTAATGTGGAATTTGACTTCGGAGCGCCACGATAATTGTGCGCCGTGTCTGGGTCTAATACTTCCTATACGGTGGGTAACGCCACCACCAAATGTTCTATTTGAAGTGTTTCACTCATGGCGTTACCTTGCTATGTCTTCACATTTGGTTTGGCTTCAATCTCAACATGTTTTCATGATTATCTTCACTATGTTGGTTATATATATATACTAGTGTTCTATCCTCTACAACATTCACTTATAGCTATGTCTTCTTGTTGAATCTTTTGAACTAAGTGAATGTGATCGGACCCTAACCTCTCTGTGCTTTCTATCTCAAACTCTATCTCTCCAAATCATATGCATTCTATTGAAACTGTCGAATGTCTTCTCTGCGTCCTTGTCAGCAGAAGATACAGAGACAAACCTTAAGTCCGCTTTCAATGCTCATTCCTCCACATGAAACCCGGAGAAGTAGGAACGACCACCCGACAATCCGGGCGTGCGTGGGACGTGGAACAAACCCCAAAATTCTGCATGATGGCCACGTGTTCCTCAGATGCGAATCGCCAGGGGCACCTGTGTAATAACGCAGTGCCGCCCCTGTACCTATAAATACACACTTCACAGCGGTCATTATCTCTTCTTCCACTCTCGCACGAACCCTAGCGCCACCGCTAGCCCTCGACGACGCCGGCGACGAAGCGCTTCGCTGCCGCAACCTCTCCGACGCCGTCTTCACGCCGACCGCGGACATCGTCCTCTCCGCCGTCGCCGTAGGTGTCCTCCGTCGCCAAGTTAGGGCACGGAAGATCGAACTGCTCGGCCTCCTCTTCCACTCCGTCTAGCAGTTCTTAGTGTGGTAAATAAAACTTCCTTTTTACGGCACCGTTGATCCTATGGCTTTGTCACTTTCTACCACAAGCAGTTTCTATTCACACAAGTTAGATCTCTCTCATACTGCATCTCATAACATGCCTAGTATATTCACTTATGCTTCACAAAGTAGTTAGATTCCTCACTTGTACTGATCTCTGGATTCGTACAAATCTGGAACCAACTCCTTATCTATGAGTGAATGTCTTCGCACGATGAGGTCAATGTCTTCTAAACTGATTTATATTCAAAATCTTCTGAGAATGCATATGACCTCTTCCCCTTCCCTCGCACCTTAATGCTGTCACAGGTACATGTCCGTGGGAGAATCCCTTGGTTCTCATAGTCTGCATTCATTTGCAGAATTCTTACAGCATCATATCAATTCTCCCGAAGCCAGTTCCTGTCTGTCCAGCAAGCGAAAGCCCTTGAAGCCTTTGAACGTATTGAAGCCTTTCAGTTTAAAGTTCATGGCTTCAGAGAAATCAGCAAGGAAGGGTGGCAGAAAGCGTCGTGGAGAAACATCAAGAGATCTGCCAGATGACCTCTCAGAACTGTACAAGACAGATCCTGAAGAGGATTACAATCAGCGCAAAACACGAATCCAATGGATTCGATGCTATTGGGCAGAACAGTGGTTCAAGTACAGATTTGTGACAAAGGAATATGCTGAAAAGAATGCCATCAAGCGACCATGGGGAGACATCCTCTACAAAAATCTTCAACCCAGGACCAGAGATGAAGCCATTGAACAAGGCTTCTATCCCTGCATGGTCCGTGGACCACAGCCTGCGGATGCTGACCCATCGTCACTGCTATGGTGTCGTGACGACATTCTGTTCAAGCGCAACTTTCAGTTTGCCCAGAACTCAGCGAAGCAGAACAAGAAGACATTGGGACTAGACTTCAACCCTGGTCCTTCTGCTCCAAGGGCTGACGGCACCCGTGATGCAGAACCCAATGTCGTTGGTCCTTTCTACAACCTTGAAGGTCTCATCACCCATATCTTGGTTCAAGGGACAACCATGAATGAGCCTGCAGCTGATGCTGAATCAGATGAAGCGCCTGCAGCGCCGAAGCCAAAGAAGTTGAAGAAGCCTAAAGCTTCAAAGCCTTCCCCTTCACCAAAAATCTCACGGGCGAAGCCACTGGCAACTGCACCTCCTGAAAACAGTGTGCAGTCTGAAGATTTGTCACACATCTCCAAGCCCCAGAAGGTCAAGATGCCTCTGCCACACACCGGCCAAGAGCTAACTGCTGCTGCCATTCTGCGCAATGATGCCATTGATCTATCAAGTGATGAACATCTTGCAGATGACGCTCTTGAGCAACTCATCAAGAGCAAAGAAGAAGCAGAAATCTTCAGTGATCTGCCGCTCTTTGATGTAACAATCATCCAAAACTTCATTGATGAGTGGTTTGACACGCCAAAAAATCAGCTTCGACGATCTCCAACTACCCATTGGCCTCATTGTCGCCTTCCATGGCGCCATTGCTTCAGAGTTAGCCATAGCCCAGCGCATTGTTGAACTGAAGCAGAAGATTGACTTTGAGAAATCTCAGTTCAAGAAGCATATGGCCAAGCTCAGCATGCAAGACGTGAAGAACTTCAAGATTATGCTGCACGAGCTCAAGGAAGCCTTTCTAAAGAAACATGCAGAATCTCAGGGTTCTCGTGAGCGCATGAAGGTCCTGGCATATAGGTGTGTGCAAGCCTACAATGAGGCTGAGAAGCGCAAGGCCCTTGGGCGTCCTGGCATCGACCCCAGGATGGCTGCCAAGAAGACGAAGAAGCCCGCTATGGATGAACCCGAAGCACCAAGGCAGGAAGCAGATCTCCTTGTCTTCCCAACTAGCATGACTGGCCCAAAGCCAAAGGCCAGGTCAACCGCTTCAGAACTGAAGAAGACCAGGACTGCTGAGGCTGAAGCAAGGAAGAGAAAACATTCCGAAGCCTCTGCTACTGCCCCCGCCAAGAAGAAAAGAAAGACCAAGAAGGAACGGGCTGCTCCCACAGAGCCCTTGATTGTTGAACCCATTTCCATGGTTCACCCCGACGCCGATCCACAAGAATGTCAACTGACTGTCCATGAGCCTGCTTTCACAGAGGCTCATGAAACTGAAGACTTTCCAGCAACTGATCCCATGGCTGCTGAAGACATTGGTCACCATGACCATGTTGAAGATGATGCAACCCTTCCTCAGCTAGAGCACCAACAGGTCTCATCGCCTGTGCTCACGCATAGCGACCTCATCAGCATTGGTCATCCACTGACACCAATTGCATAGGATGCTTCATGGGAGGATCGCCCACAAGAGGAAGAAGACTTTGAGGCCCAGCCAACAGCAACTCCACAGGCGTCACCCGCGTTGCACAGGCTTCGCAAAGGTCCAAGGCCTCAAGTCTCTGCTGAAGACAATCCGGCTGCATCAGCCGCTGAAGAAGAAGTCCCACAAGTTGCCACTCCCCTGTCCCACCAAGAAGCGGTTCTCGAGGAGAACGTGATCGTGACCGACCCTCCTGCTCGTCAAGTGGAGGTTGAACATCTTGAGGCTGCCACCACCAACACCACTGAAGCCACTAACACTGTCATGGCTGAAGCTAATGTGGAGCCCTCACCAACAACAGCACCAGAAGTCAGCGAAGCCACTGATCCCGCCGCTTTTGTTCCTGTGTCTGCTGCCGGTCCCCAGTTCGACTATCATGTTGAGCACAGGCCTCAGGTACAGAAGCCAATCCCAAGATTGCCAAGGTTCCTAGGTCCTGCATCAGCACCTGGCTCCTTCAGTATCAATGGCTTCAGAGCAGACAACACATTCTTCAATAGCTCCAGGAACCCCTACTCAAGGGAAAGAATATCATCTGATCGGTTCTGGAGTTATCCGCAGCGAAGCTATTACTCATGCGTTCTTTACCACCAAGGTCACATCTTCCCACACAAGCGCCTTGACATTGAAGCCATAGCTGGTCTGCCCTATCTGGAAGAAGCTCTGGATTGCTTCAAAGAGGTTGGACTGCTGCCGTTCGTCACTGACCAAGCGCATTGGAATGAAGAGTTGCTGCTCCAATTCTATGCCACACTTCACATCTGCGGGTATAGCAGAGATCCGAAGACTTGGGTCCTGGAGTGGATGACAGGAAACGTTCATCACGAAGCCAAAGCCTTTGACATCATGGAGCTTACTGGTTTGCCCACTCCTGGCGACCTCTACGAGCATGGATGTCAGCTTCATAGTGAAGCTATTGAGAGCATCTTTCAGAAGACTGAACCTAATATGAGTCAGATGCTCAGTATGATGAAGCCATTGCCCCAAGATGCTGCTTATCCCACTGAGTTCTTCATTGAAGACCTTGAGTATCTGCCAAGAACCATTTATCACATCATAAGGCGAACTCTCTGGCCAATCAAAAGACATTCTCCCCATGCCAAGCTGGAAGGTGCAATGAAGACTTTGGTCTTCTATATTCTTCATGGAAAATGCTTCAATACACAGGATTTCTTCATTCGCCAACTTGCTGCATCTGGCTCTGATCTGTTTGGTTTGAAGTTCTACGCCCCTTGGGTGATGCGGCTGATCAAACTTCACTCCGCTATCTCATATCAGCCCTCTGCCCGCAATCATCGGATCGTTTTGCCTGATGTGGATATGTCTATTGAAGCCATCTATCCTGAGCCTACCAAGGAACCTCTAAGTCTTCAGAATGCAGAGCATCAAAGTTTTTCTCAGAATGTTGAAGGCGTTGAAGCCGTAACTCGTGTGTATCCTTTGGCTGGCACTACACGTGCACCACATCCTGCTCTCACTGAAGCCACTGATAGCACCATTGCCCAACGACCCAAGAAGCGCACTCGTGTTCTCAATGACCGAGAGCTTCTGGTGGCTCTTCATCAGAAACAGGATAGGCATCATGACTGGCTGAAGCGTCAAATGCAAAGCCTCTTGGTGGATGTTAATCGCATTCACAATGTTGCCACCAAGAATGCCTTTGTTGCTCATGAAACCTCTCGACGCACATGGAAAGGGCTGACGCTACTGTGTTCTGAAAATGATCTTCAAGAGGATGGCTTCTCTGAGCAATTCAAGTTTGACTCCACACCTCCTCGAAGGGCAGTGCTGCGACGAACTCCATCTCTTGAAGACTCTGAGTTCTCTTCCTCTGCTGCAACTGTGAATGCCAGAGTGATCGAGGATGAAGATGATGCTACTTCACCGCCACCTCCTTCAGCATGCTTCGACTCTGCTCCAAGCTCTTCTGCACCGCCAAACACCACCAACGACCCTGCTGCTTCACCTACTCTTCATGGGAACGAGTAGATGCTCTATGTCTTCAAACCTTTTTGGTCCTTCCTGACAAAAGGGGGAGAAGCATATGAGTTTGATAGTCTTCAAGCGGGTCCATATGGGCGGGCGCTTTATATTTTGCTTCATGCTTACAACTCTCGTTTTGCTACATTTGGTTCTTTGAGTTGTAACACTTAAACTCGATGGTCGTCTGCTACTTATTTGCCACCTTGTGTTGCGATGATAAATTCCGCATGTGCAACGATAAATTCCGCACTTAGATCATTCTGCAGACGTCCATTTTCCATTATGCATGTCATTATCTTCACATACTTTCTCATGCATAGTGGATTGTCATCATAAGTTGAAGTGGATCTCCACAAGTACAACCTGCCATGTGCGTTTGCATTCCAAAAGCAAATTATTTATATGCACATCTGCAGGGGGAGCCCTTGCAACTTATGAAGACAATTCCTTATCCTTTACAATTTCACAGACTGTATTCTCCGTTGAAAACTTCAACTAGTTTGTCATCAATCACCAAAGAGGGGGAGATTGTAAGTGCATATAGTGCCACCCCTAGTTGGTTTTGGAGTATTGACGACAAACCTAGTTGAGGGACTAATGTGTTTGTGAGAATTGCAGGATAACACAGGTAGAAGTCCCTCATTGATTTGGTTTTCCTACCAGAGATGACCCCTAAAAATGTATGAAGACATTGAAGTCAAAGGTGGTATATGAAGATATTCACATTGAAGACTATGACAAGAGAAGACATCGCATGATGCCTATGGAGCTCGAAGACTTAGATCTTTCATAGTTCTTTTTCTTCCTCTTTGTTGAGTCATAGGAACCACCGTACTGTTAAGTGGGATCCAAGAGAACCAGTCAGAATGACTGAAGTGATGCTTAAACAAAACCTATGTCTTCGAGTGAAGACTTTGAGAGTGAATCTTGTCCAGAGTCGGACAAGTCAGCTTTGCTTGTAGCCCAAGTAAAGTTGCCGTGTGAGTTTGAAATCTGACCGTTGGAACACGTGTCATTTCCTTAGTGACCAAGGGTCATTTCAGACAAATCAGGTCGGGTTGCCAAGTGGCTATAAATAGCCCATCTCCTACAACCATAAACGGTTGGCTGCTCAGATTCAGAGTACAACTTTTGTCGTTTGAGAGCAACCCACCTCGAAGCCTTTGAGAGAGAATTCCTTGCGAGGATAAAGCCCTAACCACCCAGAGCCAAGGAGAATTAGGCATCACTTAAGTCTTCTTGTCTGTGTGATCTGAAGACGTATTACACTTGAGGACTATGCATCCTCTAGCCGGTTAGGCGTCGCGTTCTGAGCATCCAAGAGACATTGTGGATTGCCGGTGAACGAAGTCTGTGAAGGTTTGGGAGTCTACCTTGAAGACTTACCAGAGTGATTGGGCGAGGTCTATGTGACCTTAGCTCAAGGGGAATACGGTGAGGACTGGGTGTCCTGAGCTGCGTGTACAGGACTAGGTGTCCGGGACTGTGTGTCCTAAGGTTTAAATACCTAGCCGCCCTAACCAGATGTACAGTTGTCACAACAACTGGAACTGGTCCAACAAATCATTGTCTTCAATGAGTCACTGGTTTCATCTTCCCTTCCCTTTACTTACTGTTACTCCTTGTGAAGTCATTGTATGATTGCACTATCTTTTATCTTCACTGAGTGACTGCGTTTTCTGTTAGGCTTCATAATATCTTCCTACCTGATCCTTACTACATTGCTGCTATTAGTCATTGTGCTTTCACTCCATTGAATACTTGACTATGGCTTGCCTAGTGTAGTCTACCTTCCGCTGCAGGGTAATAGGTTTATTTCTATCGTTTGTCTTCATAACTTCCACGTTTTGAAGACTTTCATAAAAATCACCAATTCACCCCCCCTCTAGTCGATATAACGCACTTTCAGATCTCTTATTCAAGTTTTACCTGTGTATTAGATGAGTACTTATTGTGTGCTTGTTGGTTTGTCTGCGATAGAATACCCGGAGTGCGCCGCCTGTTACTTCGAATCATTAGGTTTCGCGGATCATCAGCAAGGCAAGTAACACTTTGATCATACCTTTTCTACTACCCAGTTTTCTTGCATTAGATCAATCCTCACACATTGCATGATTAGGATCTAATTAAATTGTGGGATGGGAAGTAGATGAGGTAGAACCTATTACCTGTTTATTATCAAACCTTTGGGAGTTACTTCTACGTTTGCTTATTATGCCATGCTATGCTAGTAGACGTGGATTGGGTGAGTGATATCCATGACAGATGTGAGTTTGTTAATTAATGGTTTATCTAAGGTAGCAACTTAAATACACATCTGGGTGGATTGAGGCACCTGGGTATTCCAGGACTTGCCTGTTTTCTTTTGGACCGCCACCCAGGCTCAAAGGGATCATGAGACTATTCATACTAGAAACTTCCGTGTGCAGCCACAAGCTATTATGGGCTCTAGCATAGTTGACTAAGTTGTGCGAACTCTTACAGTGGTAGACTAGCAGATGTAGGGGATGTAGGTGGTACGGTCTACCCGATCGTAAGGTGCTAGCGCTTTTGAAAGACTATGTCTCGGTCATCCGTCTTCTCAAACACCATGTAGTGCGAGAAACCAAACGGGGGCGATTGAGTCTTGTGGGGAAAAGTGCGCAAACCTCTACAGAGTGTAATAAACTAATCATGGTTAGCCGTGTCCCCGGTTATGGACATCTTGAGTATCTAGTACCTGGATTATCATGTGAATCTCAACATGTTACTCTAAATTAATTTTGTTGGGTTATGTTAAAGATGATGCTTAATTGGGATTGAGAATGCTGTCAACCATTCTCAATGTTTAACAACTACCATGATAGTTAAATAAAATTTATTCCTTTGAAGTAGGGAAAAATTGGCTTTACGCAAAACTGTAACCATAGAGCTTTCCACCAGCCAAATATGCATATAGTATAGCTGTTTCATTCCATTACTCTCTATGTGTTACATTGCCAGAATATTCCATGTGCTGACCCGTTTCGGGCTGCAACGTTAATGTTGGAGACTTTTCAGATGATGATTAAGGAGTTTTTAGGTCGTGGTTCTATACTCAGTGATGCCGTTGGAGTTGATGGACTCACTTATCTTCCAAGCCTTCCGCTGTTATCATTATTAGATGGCCTTAAGCCATATTTATTGTAATAAGTTCTCTTATGAGACACTCGATGTAATAAGTGTGTGATTGCTACTCTGCTATAAATCCTCCGAGTACTGTGTGGTGTCAGTATTATTGATCCAGGGATGACACCAGAGCACAGAGATCAGACTGTTTGAGGTCTGTTCGCTACAAAACCTTAACCATCTTTGATCAACGACCTAGTCAAGTAGAGGCTCACCAGGAACATAGTGTTTGTCTATGTATTCACACATGTATTTAGGTTTCCGATCAATACAATCCTAGCATGAATAATAAACATTTATCATGAATAAGGAAATATAAAATAACAACTTTATTATTGCCTCTAGGGCATACACTATTGCAGGATGGTCCAAACGCGACACTATGATCAGAGACCCTTCGGCGAAACTGTGTGCGATGCCATAATCGCAAACGGTGGTGTAAAAAACCCGTCAAAAAAGGTGCAAAACATTTGCGATGACAAATGCATCAAACACGGTTCAGATTTTAGTTACGTATGCGATGCAGGGCATACGATTCAGGTCAATTAACTGTTTGGGATAAGGAGCAACAAAAGAAACGGGCAGCCAGATGAAGGCGTGTGCGATATACAGCATACAGTTCACTGGGATGAACTGTGTGTGATTATACAACACAATGGAAACGGTTCAACTGAACAAGATGTGTATGATACGCAGCAAACAAGTCTGTAATCAGAAATGTGTGCGAAGACCAATAATAACAAAGACGATTGCTGCTAATAAGCCGTGTGATTTGCTCTGTCTATAGTAGAATAACATGTATATATATATAACTAAAATAAACATCCAATTACATAAGTGACTATACATATCATTCGCACACACCTCAATAAACAATTGCATGCATTCTAAAGTAGGATAAATGATCATATAGTCATCTACTTCTTGTGACGCTCCCGCCACTGCTCTATGGGTCGATCCCTCGTCTGGGGCAGGAAGAAGACAGTTCCTCATTTCAACGATCCGCATGTACATCTCGTAGCTTGTGTACGCGTTCATGGCCGCGTACTTGACATGTTGTTCATCCACTCTCTCATGCCACACATTGTGCCAAGCATTCTTGTCCTTATTGCTCTCATTCTTCATCTTCATGTAGTAGGGGTCGATGATGGCCGAGGCGAGATCAACCAGGGAGTTCAGTTTGTTTTTGTCGCTGCCCCGAACCTTGTAGTGGCGCTGGATGTTGACAAGATTCGGGCATTTCAAGCCCGAAACCTTGAGCTCTTTTAGATCTTTGGTGGTGTCCACCGTAGCGAAACTGTAGTCGGAGCTGTTGATAAACCTAGAGAAATGCTCGCAAGGCGTTGTGGCCAGGTGGTAGTGGTAGACGAGGATGTCATGTCGCACGCACAACTGGGCAATGGCAACCTTCTGATCGTGCCCGGCACGACCCATGGTGTACTTGAGGTCGAAGCCGACCACTTGGTACTTGTCCTCGGCAAGGAACTGCTCCATAGTTTGGATGGAGCTCTCCACAGAGACCGGATCATTCATGTACACCACCGAGAGAGCCTTCCCCCTCATGTGGGTGTCCACGACGTGTTCCGTGGTGAACTGCCCGCCGTTGTTGTCATCGGCCGCTGGGAGCGCCATTGAAGCCACGGGGAGCGCCATTGGAACCGTTGGATGTCCTCTCTGTATGTGTCCTCGTGTGTGTGCTTATTGTGTCATGTGAGATAAGAGATGAAGGTAAATGGCTGCAGGAATAAAAGGGGGCCGGGCAGCTTGGATTCTCGGCACGTCCGCATGGTAGTTTTTGCAGCGGGTAACTGCATCATCACGGCACGCCCGTCGCAACCGCATGCACAAGAACGTGTGTGATCGTGCGCCAGCCCCAAACACTGGCAGCGCGGGTGGAGGGACGAGGGCAGAGCACGCGGAGGGACGTGAGAGCAGAGCATGCGCGGCGGTACATGAGCAGAGCGCGCCACGACCACCTGAACCGCAAGCACCACATGCATAGAGTAGTTGAACACGCAGGAAATGGTCGCCTATAAGTCGGCCGACAGTTGCGTTGCTGCGTAGAGAGCGGCCGTGTGCTACCACCTCCGTCTAGTCTATAGCCCTCTTTATATTCTGTGCCATACTTTTCCCTCAAATTTAACCAACAAAATGTTAATGCATGTTACAAAAATTATATAATTGGAAACTATGTTCAAATACGAATCCAACTATATAATCTTTGGCGACATACATTCGTATTTTATTAGTTAAATCATACTTATAAACCAGGATGGAGGTATAGTAGGTAATTAAATCACAAACATTTTTTTTATTAACCATATGTGTACGTGTCCTTTTGTCCCCCTCTCGCACGTCTTATCACCCCGCTGCCGCAGAAGACTTACAGTGCAAGCATGCGCAGCGTGCTGGGGGCGTTCTTTTGGCCAATCGATGGCGCTAATGAATCGTCGGTGAGCCCGTTCCCGCGCAACCTCGCAGGTTCCCGCGCAAGCTTCCCGCCCGGCTCAGTGAAATCCCCCAAAATCCCAATGCTTACCGGCCTGCTATCAAAACCCTCACGGCCGGCGAGTCCTGCGTCTCATTTTCCCCTCCCTCCCTGTAGCTTATCTCGTTTGTTTCTCCCACAATCGCCAATGGCACCGGTTCATCATCGTCGCTCAGCCACTCCACCGTTATCAGAGGACAACTCCAGCTCGGAGGCTACACCACGGCGGCAGCGCAGTCCCCGGCATAGTGTAGTGCGCATGGCGTCCCTGTTGGGTGTGCGCGGAACACCCACCACACGCTCCGCCGCCGGTGCCCATCGGCAGCTGTTGCCGGCCGCCGTTGCTGCCACACCACCGTCGAAAGCCAGGGCCATCGCCCGCTCCACCGCCATGGCCCGAAGGCGGGAGGTGGCCGTCGTGGCCGCCACCCCACTACCGGCCACCGTGGCCATCACCCGCCCCGCCACCGCGGCCCGAAGGCAGAAGGTGGTGGTCGTGGCCGCCACCCCATCGTCGGCCGCCATGGCCGCTAGCCCACCGTCGACCGCCGGGGTCATCACCCGCTCCGCCACCACCACCCGAAGGTGGGAGGCGAAGGTGGACGCCCGCACGTGCGTCTGCGACCTTGCGCGCTACACCGAGTTCCTACGAAAGGAGGAGGAGTGCCTCGTCGAGCACGCAAAGAGCCTTACCACCGCCGTGGCCGCGGCACATGCCGCCTCAGAGGCGAGGAATCTGGAGATCTATGAGGAGAACCACCGCTTTGAGAGGGGTTGTCTGGAGCGGCAGAGGGCGTTCGAGGTGAGCGTCGCTGAAGTTGCAACAGTGGCAGGCACCGTGTTGCGGTTGCCTAGCTCATCGATAGGCAGTCGGAAGCAGTACAAAGCCCCTTCGCAGTACTAGTAGTATTTAGGGGCTATTTTGTTCAGTTCATCTGACTATAGATGTGGTGGAACTGTACAACGTACTTAAAATTAGCTAGTATATATAGTTGAACTAGCTATTTCAATACGTGGTTGGGAACAATTGGGGAAAAGTTTGGTCAGTTCGGCCGTCGAGTTAAATTGTTTGTATAAATTAAGAACGACTACTTAATATATGAATGAAATCTATGATTAGTTACTGAATTTTAGTTGCAAAAATTAGATACTGCTACTGATTTTTAGCTTCATATTTTGACAAATCGCAGTGTTACAAGGTTGACAAATGTCAATATTACTAGATCAACAAATGCCAATCTTTCCAGTTTGACAAATGATAACATACCCAACATGACAGATGCAAATCTTACCAAATTGTTTGTAAGTGGTTGCACACGGGTCATCCAAAAGAACCGTTTGCGTTAAAGAGATGCACAAATCCTGCTCTCACTTTGCATACGGTGTTCTATCTAAAACGTTTGCAACCAAGAGCCGCAAAAATCCTGCTCGGCACATTTTCCCTTGGCTTCCTGGGAAGCTCCCAGTTTGCATACGGGTGTTGTAACTACAACGTTTGCGATGAGTGTTTTATATTTAAAAATCATTGACATTTTTTTCAAAAGAAAATCGTTTTATAAGTCTGTACATTAAGAGAGAAAAACACAAGTTCGCTCAAACCATATATTTCATTCAGTCATACTGCGAATTTATATTCATATGATCGAGATACAATATTAAACCCAAGAAAATAGCTATTTTTGACGGCGGCGGAGGCGGGTGTCGTGCCATAGTTGTCGTTGTCGTCCTCCGGGACGCCGTTGTCGACGGCGGCATCCCATGCCGCTAAGGGGGTCGCGCACACGGAGAGGAAGGCGGGCGGCCATGGAAGTCAAAGGGCTCACTCCCGGTGAGCCTGCACAGCATACAGCTCGCACGCTTCCCGGTGAGCATGCGCATTCGAGGACAGCTTGCACGCCTCTCGGTTAGCATGCGCACCGAACTGCGCTTGCATGCCTCCCGTTCAATCAAGCTCAAGTAGTTGTCCGCACGGCACCTCCTACAACTATTGAAACCAAGACACATGGCGTCACGTGAATGGTTAACAGAACGCACATGGTTTGAATTATACAAACACATGCACCCAAGGACATGAATTTTATTTTTCAACCAATTTATATGCATCGGAGCATCTGCATGTAGTTCAAATTTGAATTACGCACATAAATGCATTAAAAACTTAGTTAATGCATAAAAATGTCCAAACGAACCCCGAAAAATCACAAAAATTGACATAACACTCATGTTGTTCTATGTTGACACGAGAAAAATTTTGAAAGCGGTAAGAGGCAATGGATATCGTTTCGTCCCCAAATGTGGGACGTTCCCTATGGAAACCATCATGCTTGTTGTGAGAAGCATATATCCAACCCTGCCTCAAATGGGACAAAAAATTTACCACGGTATGTTGATGCCGCTCCATGATAGCATGCCAAGTTTCATGAATTTCAAACGAGTTTTAGATTAATTAGAATTTTAAAAATCAGGTATCTCAATGTTTTGCCGGCAATCAACGGTGCCCCGGTGTTTGAAATTTATTCCCATTCTTTGCATGGGACCTAAGCATGCACCCAATGACACATATTTGAATTTTCAGCCAATTTATATGCACTGGAGCATGTGCATGCAGTTCAATTTTGAATTATGCACATAAATGGATTGAAAACTCAGTTAATGCATAAAAATGTCCAAACGAACCCCAAAAAACACAAAAATTGACACAACACCCCTGTTGTTCTATGTTGACATGATACGTCTCCGTCGTATCAACTTTTCCAAACACTTTTGCCCTTGTTTTGGACTCTAATTTGTATGATTTGAATGGAACTAACCCGGACTGACGCTGTTTTCAGCAGAATTACCATGATGTTGTTTTATGTGCAGAAAACAAATATTCTCGGAATGACCTAAAACTCCACGGGAGGTCTTAGAAAAAACAATACAAAATCCTTGCCAAATATGAAGACCAGGGGGCCCACACACTTTCCACGAGGGTGGGGGCGCCCCCCTAGGACGCGCCCCCTACCTCGTGGGCCCCCTATTGACCCTCCGACGCCAACTCCAACTCTATATATTTGCTTTCAAAGAGAAAAAAATCAGGGAGAAGAAATCATCGCGTTTTACGATACGGAGCCGCCGCCAAGCCCTAAAACCTCTCGGGAGGGCTGATCCGGAGTCCGTTCGGGGCTTCGGAGAGGGGGATTCATTGCTGTCGTCATCATCAACAATCCTCCATCACCAATTTCATGATGCTCACCGCCGTGCGTGAGTAATTGCATCGTAGGCTTGCTGGACGGTGATGGGCTGGATGAGATTTATCATGTAATCGAGTTAGTTTTGTTAGGGTTTGATCCCTAGTATCCATTATGTTCTAAGATTGATGTTGCTATGACTTTGCTATGCTTAATGCTTGTCACTAGGGCCCGAGTGCCATGATTTCAGATCTGAACCTATTATGTTTTCATGAATATATGCGAGCTCTAGATCCTATCTTGCAAGTCTATAGTCACCTACTATGTGTTATGATCCGGCAACCCCGAAGTGACAATAATTGGGACCACTCCCGGCGATGACCATAGTTTGAGGAGTTCATGTATTCACTATGTGCTAATGCTTTGTTCCGGTTCTCTATTAAAAGGAGGCCTTAATATCCCTTAGTTTCCAATAGGACCCCGCTGCCACGGGAGGGTAGGACAAAAGATGTCATGCAAGTTCTTTTCCATAAGCACGTATGACTATATACGGAATACATGCTTATATTACATTGATGAATTGGAGCTAGTTCTGTGTCACCCTATGTTGTGACTGTTACATGATGAACCGCATCCGGCATAATTATCCATCGCTGATCCGGTGCCTACGAGTTTTCCATATACTGGTTCTCGCTTATTTACTTTTCCGCTACTACTGTTACAATCACTACAAAATACCAAAAATATTACTTTTGTTGTCTTTACTTTTGTTACCGTTACCACCACTATCATATTACTTTGTTATTAAACACTTTGCTGCAGATACTAAGTTTCCAGGTGTGGTTGAATTGACAACTCAGCTGCTAATACTTGAGAATATTCTTTGGCTCCCCTTGTGTCGAATCAATAAATTTGGGTTGAATAATCTACCCTCGAAAGCTGTTGCGATCCCCTATACTTGTGGGTTATCAAGACCTTTTTCTGGCGCCGTTGCCGGGGAGCATAGCTCTATTCTTTGAGTCACTTGGGATTTATATCTGCTGGACACTATGAAGAACTTGAGAGATCCAAAAACCAAGATCTATCCCTCAACTACGAGGGAAGGTAAGGAGCTGCCATCTAGCTCTGCACTTGATTCACCTTCTGTTATGAGCAAGTTTGCGAAACCTACACCTGCTTCTGCTATTCGTTCTGATATGTCGCATGTTATTGATGATGCCACTTTTGCTATGCATAATACTTATGATGAAACTGCTTCTATGCCTGATACTAATGTGCCCCTTAGTGAATTTCTTGATGAACAAATTGCTAGGGCTAGAGAAAGAGAAATTATTGAATCTGAATACGATGATGATAGTGATGATGAAAATATGCTTGTTATTCCTAAAGGTTATCTTTTTGATAAAGATGCTTCTTTAGCTATTTTAGCTTGCAGAGATAGATATGAGCTTAAGAGGTTATTAATTAAATGGAACAAAGAATCACTTAGAGATAAAATGAAACCCGATCCTGCTTTTGCTACTTCAGCTATATGTGTTCCTGATAAAGATTATGAATTCTCTGTTGATCCTGATATAATTACTTTGGTTGAATTTGATCCGTTTTATGGCTATGAATCTGAAACTGTTGTGGCACATCTTACTAAGTTAAATGATGTAGCTGCTCTATTCACTAATAATGAGAGATCACGTTACCTCTATTTACTCAAAATATTTCCGTTCTCATTAAAGGGTGATGCTAAGATATGGTTTAATTCTCTTGATCCTGGTTGTGTGCGTAGTCCCCAGGATATGATTTATTACTTCTCTACTAAATATTTCCCTGCTCATAAGAAACAAGCTGCTTTGAGGGAAATATACAACTTTGTGCAAATTAAAGAAGAGAGTCTCCCACAAGCTTGGGGGAGGCTTCTTAAGTTACTTAATGCTTTGCCTGATCATCCTCTTAAGAAACCTGAAATACTTGATATCTTTTATAATGGACTAACCGATGCTTCCAGAGATTACCTGGATAGTTGTGCTGGTTCTCTTTTCAGGGAAAGAACACCGGATGACGCTGAAATTCTATTGAATAATATGTTGACAAATGAAAATAATTGGGCACCTCCTGAGCCAGCTCCTGCTCCAATTACTGAGCCTATTCCTAAACCAACTCCGAAGAAGAGAGGTGTTCTATTTCTCAGTCCCGAAGATATGTAAGAGGCAAAGAAATCTATGAAAGAAAAAAGTATTAAAACTGAAGACGTTAAGAATTTACCTCCTATTGAAGAAATACATGGTCTTAATTCACCGCCTGTTGAAGAAACTTATGATCTCAATTATTTATTTGTTGAAGAACCTCCTGATCTTGATATCCCGACACAAGTAGTAAAGGTAAATTCTCTCTATAGATATGATAAAGCTGAAGTTCCTCCTACTAAAATTGCTAGTCAGCGCTTGGATGAGTTTGATAACTTTATGTTTAAACAAGACGACTTCAATGCTTATTTTGGTAGACAATTAAAAGAAAATGCTTATATGATTAGACGCTTGGGTGATTATATGGCTGATATTAAGGGTGAACTTAAACTTATTAGCAAACATGCTTCTATGGTTACCACTCAAGTAGAACAAGTACTTAAGGCTCAAAAAGAAGTGCTTGATGAGATGAATAGTAAGAAAAATCATTATGCTGTTAGAGTGGCTACTAGAACTGGTAGAATGACTCAGGAACCTTTGTATCCTGAAGGCCACCCTAAGAGAATCGAGCAAGATTCTCACAGAAATAATATTGATGTTCCTAGTTCTTCTAAAAAGAAGAAAAAGAAAAATGATAGAACTGTGCAAACTTCTAGTGAACCTATTGCTGAACCACCTGATAATCCAAATGATATATCTATGTCTGATGCTGAAACAAAATCTGGTAATGAGCCTGAACCTAATGAAAATAATAATGCTGATATTCATAATGATGCTCAACCTAGTAATGATAATGATGTAGAAATTGAACTTGTTGTTGATCTTGATAACCCACAATCAAAGAATCAACATTATGATAAAAGAGACTTTGTTGCTAGGAAACATGGTAAAGAAAGAGAACCTTGGGTTCAGAAACCCATGCCTTTCCCTCCTAAACCATCCAAGAAAAAGGATGATGAGGATTTTGAGCGCTTTGCTGAAATGATTAGGCCTATCTTTTTGCGTATGTGATTAACTGATGTGCTCAAAACAAATCCTTATGCTAAATATATAAAGGATATCATTACTAATAAAAGAAAGATACCGGAAGCTGAGATTTCCACCATGCTTGCTAATTATACTTTTAAGGGTGGAATACCAAAGAAACTTGGAGATCCCGGAGTACCTACTATACCTTGCTCCATTAAAAGAAATTATATTAAAACTGCTTTATGTGATCTTGGAGCCGGTGTTAGTGTTATGCCTCTCTCTTTATATCGTAGACTTGACTTGAATAAGTTAACACCTACCGAAATATCTTTGCAAATGGCTGATAAATCAACTGCTATACCTATCGGTATTTGTGAGGATGTGCCTGTTGTAGTTGCAAACGTTACTATTTTAACGGACTTTGTTATTCTTGATATTCCCGAGGATGATAGTATGTCTATTATTCTTGGAAGACCTTTTCTTAATACTGTAGGGGTTGTTATTGATTGCAACAAAGGCAATGTCACTTTTCATGTTAATGGTAATGAGCATACGGTACACTTTCCGAGGAAACAACCTCAAGTTCATAGTATCAACTCTATTGGAAAAATTACATCGATTATATTTGGAGGTTTTGAATTTCCTCTTCCTACTGTTAAGAAGAAATATGATATTCTTATTGTAGGGGATGTGCATATCCCCGTTGAGGTAACTTAGTGTTATTCAAAATTTCTTCAGTTTCATGATTATCGGAATGAGTTTGTTAACAAGACTTGATCAACCTTGTTAGTGGATTCTTTTTGATGAACATGAGATGGATGAAACTAGAAGCACAAACTTCTGTACCCTCTTTATATTTTCTGTTATTCATATTAAATAAAGTAAAAAATAGTATTTTCCTGTCTGTTATCTGATTATCCGTGCAATATAAAAATAACCCGAAAATAAAAGTCCTCAGAATGCCATGCCAATTTAATATGATTTTTTCAGGAATATTTGAGGATTAACTGTGCAAAAATTACCGCGGGAGGAGCTGCCACCTGGCCATGAGGGTGGTGGGCGTGCCCCCCCTATAGGGCGCGCCCCCTGCCTCGTGGGCCCACGGTGGCCCTCCTCCACTTATCGCAGCACCCATCTTCTTCCTCTGTCTCACACAAACCCGAAAAACCAACTCAAGCACGAGTTCCAGCCACTTTTGCTGTGATTTTCGATCTCCTTGCTCAAAGCACCTCTCGCAAAACTACTTGGGGAGATTGTTCCTTGGTATGTGACTCCTCCATTGGTCCAATTAGTTTTTGTTCTAGTGCTTTATTCATTGCAAATTTAAGTTGCATAGGCGACCATGTTCTTGAGCTTACATGTCAAATTTATATGGTTCCAAGTAGTTCTAATGCTTGATATAGGCTCTAGGCACTTGTAGGAGTAGTTGCTATCAGTTTTATTGAGTTTGGTTACTTTTATTTTGAAGTTACTAAAAAATTTCAGAATCTTTCAGAGATAAACAATATGTTTAGGAAGATGTTCCAAGGTGGTTCCTCTAAGAAGCAAGGACCCAGAATTGCTATGCGCGATGCTGACGAGGATCCACCAAGAGACGCTCCAGTACGGCCTTGCGAATGGCCGTCGGAAATTTTTATGGACCGTGCGGGAATTAAAGAAGAATTCAAAGCATATTTGCGCAATGTCGGTCTTGAGGATTTTGAGGCTAACAAATGCCCCCAGTATCATGATCTCACAAGTTCATTTGTGAGGAGGTTTGAGTATTCATCTTCGCGTAATTCGCCTTCAGTCATGTTTGATCTTTATGACAAATCTTATACCATGGACTTAGAGGATTTCACTTCTGCTTGTAAACTTCCATCATGGGGTAGTGTTAGGGATCCCCCTAAATCTGAATTTAGAAACTTTCTTGCTAGTATAACTGTGGGGGGATCTAGAGATATAATGCAGGCTACCATAGGGAGCATTCACTTTCCTGCTATACATTATTTTGCTCTCTTCATCGGTAGATGCATAAATGCTAAGGATGAAGCATGTCACATGTGTGTCCCTGATCTTAGCATTCTTAGGAGTGCTGTGTTAGGAGACCAATCTTATCATATGGGAGCCATTATAGCTCGTAGGTTGCATCATAATAGACATAATGGAGATTTCTTTGGAGGAATTTTTGCAACTCGCCTAGCTCATTTTCTTGAAATAGACATTCGTGAGGGTGATACGGAATTGCCCCCTGCATATTTAGATTATGACTCTATGGCTTCGCACCAGTTTGTCGAGAGGTCTGAATCACCTCTCCTATACCGCTTAATTTTTGATAAACGACGTGTTTTCCGTATTACTCTCCCTTCTCCTGCCTTCTTTGATTCACAGGCAAAAGGAAGATATGTTATTACCAGAGAGGAGGCAGAAGAGTACGAGAGGAGAGCGGAGACAGCTCGACTCCACGCTGCAGCTCAGCAGGCGATAACCGTTGCACATCAGTATGATCCCAACTATCCTTCTTCATCACAGTACGACCCCAACAACTATTATTACGGATATCCGCTAGGCCAGCCGTGGCCATAGACCAACTTAGGCCAAAAGCCTAAGCTTGGGGGAGTACGTATTTCTCAACGACATTACATTTATGTTCACACACTCATTGCTAGATGTCGGTGCTCATAATTTTTCACTGTAATATCCATGCTAGTTTATTTTCCTTTTCCTGCTTTCTTCTTGTGTGTTTAATAAACCTTAAAGAAAAACAAAAAAATGAGTAGTGGTTTATTTTTCTGCTGTAGTAATAATTAAAAAGAAAACCCAAAAATATTTCCCGTTCTTCTTTTGCTTGTTGGGAGCTTTCCTGTGTAAATAGTGTTATTTCTTTTCTTTTCTTTAGGGGTCAGTAGGAAAAGACC
The DNA here is from genome assembly GCF_018294505.1 of Triticum aestivum. Classification (NCBI taxonomy): domain Eukaryota; kingdom Viridiplantae; phylum Streptophyta; class Magnoliopsida; order Poales; family Poaceae; genus Triticum; species Triticum aestivum. Next base: position 7,014,745 of record NC_057803.1, on the reverse strand, counting down.
ATAATTAAATTGTTGAAGTGGCTCTTATATGCATTATTGTTGAATTAACCCAAGAGCCCATATTGCCTTGTCTTCTCCTGTTTATTGAATGCTCGCAGATTCCAGCTTAGTCCAATGCACGTGCACTCTTATTATTATTCACACCGTTCGGTCGTGCAAGTCAAAGGCAATTATGATGATATATGATGAACTGACTGAGAGGAGAAAAGCTGGTATGAACTCGACCTCTTTTATTTTTGTAAATATGATGAGTCCCGCGTTCTTGATTCAGCTTATTATGAGTAAACATGTTTGCAATGACAATTAGAGATCAGAGTTGCTTGTGCCATACTTGATTAGCTATGAGTTATAATGATTTACCTTGTGTGCCAACATGCTATTAAGATGGTTATGATGTGGTATGATGGGGTGGTATCCTCCTTTGAATGATTTAAGTGACTTGACTTGGCACATGTTCACGCATGTAGTTGAAACGAATCAACATAGCCTTCACGATATTTATGTTCAGGGTGGATTATATCCTACTCATGCTTGCATCCAATGTTTATAAATTTTAATGCATGTACATGGCTGTTGTCGCTCTCTAGTTGGTCGCTTCCCAGTCTCTTGCTAGCCTTCACCTGTACTAAGCGGGAATACTGCTTGTGCATCCAATCCCTTAAACCCCAAAGTTATTCCAGATGAGTCCACTATACCTTCCTATATGCGGTATCTACCTGCCATTCCAAGCAAATTTGTATGTGCCAAACTCTAAACCTTCAAATAAACATTCTGTTTTGTATGCTCGAATAGCTCATGTATCAACAAAGGTTGTCCTTATCTTCCATGTTAGGCGGGTTATTCTCAAGAGGAGTGGACTCCGCTCCTCACTCACGAGAAAATGGCTGGTCACCGGGATGCCCAGTCCCATGCTTTATGCAAACTATATCAAAATTAATTGCAAACAAAACTCCCTCTGGGACCTGATGTATGTTGGAGGCACTCATTGTTTCGAGCAAGCCATGGATTGATGCTTGTTGGTGGAGGGGGAGTATAAACTTTACCATTCTGTTTGGGAACCGCCTATAATGTGTTTAGCATGGAAGATATCGCCATCTCTTAGTTGTTACGTTGACAATGAAAGTATACCGCTCAAAATACAATTTATCTCTATTTCAAAACCGAGCTCTGGCACCTCTACAAATCCCTGTTTCCCTCTGCGAAGGGCCTATCCATTTACTTTTATGCTGAGTCATCACCCTCTTATTAAAAAGCACTAGCTGGAGAGCACAGCCGTCATTTGCATTCATCACTTTAATTTATGTTGGGTGTGACTATGATTGGATCTCTTTTACCATGAATTACAATGTCTAGTCAGTCCTTGATCTTTAAAGGTGCTCTGCATTTATGTTTTGCGGTCTCAGAAAGGGCTAGCAAGATACCATCTTGTTATATCATATTATGATTGTTTTGAGAAAGTGTTGGCATCCGAGATTTATTATTATGACTTATTGCAAATGTGGTTATTTATGATTTATGCTGAAAACTTGAATGCTAGCTTGACATAGTTGCAACAACAAGAGCAAACAGAGTTTGTAAAAGTTTTTCTTTCTTTCTTTCAGTTTGTCAACTGAATTGCTTGAGGACAAGCAAGGGATTAAGCTTGGGGGAGTTGATACGTCTCCATCGTATCTACTTTTCCAAACACTTTTGCCCTTGTTTTGGACTCTAATTTGTATGATTTGAATGGAACTAACCTGGACTGACGCTGTTTTCAGCAGAATTACCATGATGTTGTTTTATGTGCAGAAAACAAATATTCTCGGAATGACCTGAAACTCCACGGGAGGTCTTAGAAAAAACAATAAAAAATCCTCGCCAAATATGAAGACCAGGGGGCCCACACCCTTTCCACGAGGGTGGGGGGCGCCCCCCCTAGGACGCACCCCTACCTCGTGGGCCCCCTGTTGACCCTCCGACGCCAACTCCAACTCTATATATTTGCTTTCGGAGAGAAAAAAATCAAAGAGAAGAAATCATCGCGTTTTACGATACAGAGCCGCCGCCAAGCCCTAAAACCTCTCGGGAGGGCTGATCTGGAGTCTGTTCGGGGCTCCGGAGAGGGGGATTCGTCGCCGTCATCATCATCAACCATCCTCCATCACCAATTTCATGATGCTCACCGCCGTGCGTGAGTAATTGCATCATAGGCTTGCTGGACGGTGATGGGTTGGATGAGATTTATCATGTAATCGAGTTAGTTTTGTTAGGGTTTGATCCCTAGTATCCATTATGTTCTAAGATTGATGTTGCTATGACTTTGCTATGCTTAATGCTTGTCACTAGGGCCCGAGTGCCATGATTTTAGATCTGAACCTATTATGTTTTCATGAATATATATACGAGCTCTAGATCCTATCTTGCAAGTCTATAGTCACCTACTATGTGTTATGATCCGGCAACCCCGAAGTGACAATAATTGGGACCACTCCCGGTGATGACCATAGTTTGAGGAGTTCATGTATTCACTATGTGCTAATGCTTTGTTCTGGTTCTCTATTAAAAGGAGGCCTTAATATCCCTTAGTTTCCAATAGGACCCCGCTGCCACGGGAGGGTAGGACAAAAGATGTCATGCAAGTTCTTTTCCATAAGCACGTATGACTATATACGGAATACATGCTTATATTACATTGATGAATTGGAGCTAGTTCTGTGTCACCCTATGTTATGACTGTTACATGATGAACCGCATCTGGCATAATTATCCATCGCTGATCCGGTGCCTACGAGTTTTCCATATACTGGTTCTCGCTTATTTACTTTTCCGCTACTACTGTTACAATCACTACAAAATACCAAAAATATTACTATTGTTGTCTTTACTTTTCTTACCGTTACCACCACTATCATGTTACTTTGCTACTAAACACTTTGCTGCAGATACTAAGTTTCCAAGTGTGGTTGAATTGACAACTCAGCTGCTAATACTTGAGAATATTCTTTGGCTCCCCTTGTGTCGAATCAATAAATTTGGGTTGAATACTCTACCCTCGAAAGCTGTTGTGATCCCCTATACTTGTGGGTTATCATGACACGAGAATTTTTTTGAAAGCAATAAGAGGCAATGGATATCGTTTCGTCCCCAAATGTGGCACGTTCCCCATGGAAACCATCATGCTTGTTGTGAGAAGCTATGGTTTGTGAGAAGCATATACCTAAACCTGCCCCAAATAGGACAAATTTTTTACCATGATAGCATGCCAAGTTTCATGAATTTCAAATGAGTTTTGGATTTACTAGAATTTAAAAATCAGGTATCTCAATGTTTTGCCAGCAATCAACGGTGCCCTGGTGTTTGAAATTCATTCCCATTTCTTGCATGCGACCTAAGCATGCACCCAAGGACACATATTTGATTCTTCAACCAATTTATATGCACTGGAGCATCCGCATGTAGTTCAAATTTGAATTATGCACATAAATGCATTGAAAACTCAGTTAATGCATAAAAATGTCCAAACGAACCCCGAAAAATCACAAAAATTGGCACAACACTCCTGTTGTTCTATGTGGACACGGGAAATTTTTTGAAAGCAATAAGAGGCAATGGATATTGTTTCGTCCCCAAATGTGGGATGTTCCCCGTGGAAACCATCATGCTTGTTGCGAGAAGCTGTGGTTTGTGAGAAGCATATACCCAAACCTGCCCCAAATGGGACAAAAAATTTACCATGGTATGTTGATGCCGCTCCATGATAACATGCCAAGTTTCATGAATTTCATACGAGTTTTGGATTTACTAGAATTTGAAAACCAGGTATCTCAATATTTGCAGCCGAGTGACGGTGGCAGGGTGTTTGACATTCATTCCTATTTCTTGCATGGGACCTAAGCATGCAACCAAGGACACAAATTTGAATTTTCAACCAATTTATATGCATTAGAGCATGTGCATGTAGTTCAAATTTGAATTATGCACATGAATGCATTAAAACTCATCTAATGTATAAAAATGTCCAAGCGAACCCCCCAAAAATCTCAAAAATTGACAAAACACTCCTGTTGTTCTATGTTGACACTAGGAAAAAATTGAAATTGAGAAGATGCAACGGATATCGTTTCGTCTAGAAAGGTGAAACATTCCCTACCCAAACCATCACACTTGTTGTGAGAACCTCTGGTTTGTGAGAAGCATATACCCAAACCTGCCCTAAATGGGACGAAAATTTTACCACGACATGTTGATGCCGCTCCATGATAGCATGCCAAATTTCATGAATTTTCGGACGAATTTTGGATTTACTAGAATTACAAAACAAGTATGTCGACGTTTTCCGAAGAGCCACGGTGCCGTGGTGTTCGAATTTCATCCCCATTTCTTGCATGGAACATAAGCATAAACCCATGGACACATATATGATTTTACAACCCATGTTGATGCACCGGAGCATGTGCATGTAGTTTAATTTTGAATTGTGCATCTGAAATGGCTAGAAAACCAATTTAATGTATAAAATGTTCAAATGAACCCTGAATAATTTCAACTCTTTTATGACACACATATAGTTACATGTTCACTATAGATAAAAGGTCTAGCAATTCAAACATCGTCCATTGTCATTGTGACCCCATTATGTAATTCAAATCAAGATGAAAAATCGAGTAGATCGCACACAGTTTATTATCACCAACCGTGTGAGATGCAACACAAAATATCCTGGAGCACCGTTGGTGTATAGTACGCCTATGGCTTACACGAGAAGGTGCGTCGGCTACAGTCCACAGCCGGTGTCTCAAGCACACTAGCTCGCTCCCCAAATATCATTTCACTGTTCAATCATCGCCGGTGAAAGATGGTGATACGTCCATTTTGCATCATGCTTTTATATCGATATTTATTGCATTATGGGCTGTTATTACACATTATGTCACAATACTTATGCCTATTCTCTCTTATTTTACAAGGTTTACATAAAGAGGGAGAATGCCGGCAGCTGGGATTCTGGGCTAGAAAAGGAGCAAATATTAGAGACCTATTCTACACAGATCCAAAAGTCCTGGAACTCCACGGAGGATGTTTTCCAAATATATAAAAAATACTGAGAGCAAGAACTTCACCAGGGGGGCCACACCCTGCCCACGAGGGTGGGGGGCGGGCCCCCTACCTCGTGGGCCCCCTGGTGGCCCTCCGGTGACCATCTTCTGCTATATGAAGTCTTTCGATGGGAAAAAATAACAAGCCATCTTCTCGGACGAAACTTCGCCGCCATGAGGCGGAACCTTGGCGGAACCAATCTAGGGCTCTGGCGGAGCTGTTCTGCTGGGGAAACTTCCCTCCCAGAGGGGGAAATCATCGCCATCGTCATCACCAATGCTCCTCTCATCGGGAGAGGGCAATCTCCATCAACATCTTCATCAGCACCATCTCCTCTCAAAACCCTAGTTCATCTCTTGTATCCAATTCTTGTCTCCAAGTCCGGGATTGGTGCTAGTAGGTTGCTAGTAGTGATAATTACTCCTTGTAGTTGATGCTAGTTGGTTTAATTGGTGGAAGATCATATGTTCATATCCTATATGCATATTAATACCCCTCTGATTATGAACATGTTTATGCTTTGTGAGTAGTTACTTTTGTTCCTGGGGACATGGGAGAAGTCTTGCTATTAGTAGTCATGTGAATTTGGTATTCGTTCGATATTTTGATGAGATGTATGTTGTCTCTCCTCTAGTGGTGTTATGTGAACGTCGACTACATGACACTTCACCATTATTTGGGCCTAGAGGAAGGCATTGGGAAGTAATAAGTAGATGATGGGTTGCTAGAGTGACAGAAGCTTAAACCCTAGTTTATGCGTTGCTTCGTAAGGGGCTGATTTGGATCCATATGTTTCATGCTATGGTTAGGTTTACCTTAATACTTTTGTTGTAGTTGCGGATGCTTGCAATAGAGGTTAATCATAAGTGGGATGCTTGTCCAAGTAAGGGCAGCACCCAAGCACCGGTCCACCCACATATCAAATTATCAAAGTACCGAACGCGAATCATATGAACGTGATGAAAACTAGCTTGACGATATTCCCATGTGTCCTCGGGAGCGCTTTTCTCTATATAAGAGTTTGTCCAGGCTTGTCCTTTGCTACAAAAAGGATTGGGCCACCTTGCTGCACTTTATTTACTTTTGTTACTTGTTGCTCGTTACAAATTATCCTATCACAAAACTATCTGTTACCACTTATTTCAGTACTTGCAGAGAATACCTTGCTGGAAACCGCTTGTCATTTCCTTCTGCTCCTCGTTGGGTTCGACACTCTTACTTATCGAAAGGACTACGATAGATCCCCTATACTTGTGGGTCATCAAGACTCTTTTCTGGCGTCGTTTCCGGGGAGTGAAGCGCCTTCGGTAGGTGGAATTTGGTAAGGAAAAATTTATATAGTGTGCTGAAATTTACTGTCACTTGTATGGAAAGTAATCCTCTGAGGGGCTTGTTCGGGGTATCTTCACCCCGACCAGTAGAGCAAAGAGTTACTCCTCAACCTACTGAAAATGAATATGAAAATGAAAATTTCTATTTTGAAATTCCTTCGGGTATGATAGAAAAACTGCTAGCTAATCCTTTTTTAGGAGATGGAACAAAACATCCTGATGAGCATCTAATATATGTGGATCAAGTTTGTGGATTATTTAAGCTTGCAGGTGTACCCGGAGATGTTGTTAAGAAGAAGGTCTTCCCTTTATCTTTGAAGGGAGATGCATCGACATGGTATAGGCTATGTGATGATATGGGGTCTTGGAATTACAAACGATTGAAATTGGAATTTCATCAGAAGTTTTATCCTATGCATCGTATTCATCATGATCGCAATTACATATATAATTTTTGGCCTCGCGAAGGATAAAGCATCGCTCAAGCTTGGGGGAGGCTTAAATCAATGTTATATTCATGCCCCAATCATGAGCTCTCAAGAGAAATGATTATTCAAAAATTTATGCTCGGCTTTCTGATAACAATCGCACCATGCTTGATACTTCTTGTGCTGGCTCTTTTATGATGAAGACTATTGAATTCAAATGGGATTTATTGGAAAGAATTAAACGCAACTCTGAAGATTGGGACCTCGACAAAGGTAAGGAGTCAGGTATAACACCTAGTTTTGATTGTGTTAAATCTTTTATGGATACCGATATTTTCGTAAATTCAACACTAAATATGGACTTGACTCTGAGATAGTAGCTTCTTTCTGTGAATCTTTTGCTACTTATGTTGATCTCCCCAAGGAGAAGTGGTTTAAATATCATCCTCCCATAGAAGTAAAAGTAGCTGCACCTATTAAAGTTGAAGAAAAGATTGTCACTTATAATGATCCAATTATTCCTACTTCTTATGTTGAGAAACCACCTTTCCCTATTAGGATAAAGGATCATGCAAAAGCTTCAACTGTAGTTCGTAAAAGCAATATTAAAACATATACACCTCCTGAGCAAGTTAAAGTTGAACCTAATATTGCTATTGTTAAAGATCTCTTGTCTGATAATATTGATGGGCATGTTATTTATTTCTGTGATGAAACTGCTAGAATTGCTAAACCCTGTGCTAAAGATAAACCTAGACCTATGGTAGGCATGCCTGTTATTTCTGTTAAAATAGGAGATCATTGTTATCATGGCTTATGTGATATGGGTGCTAGTGCTAGTGCAATACCTATTAGCCTATATAGAGAAATTATGCATGATATTGCCCCTGTTGAGTTAGAAGATATTGATGTCACAATTAAACTTGCCAATAGAGATACTATTTCACCAATGGGAATTGTTAGAGATGTTGAAGTCTTGTGTGGGAAAACTAAATATCCTGCTGATTTTCTTGTTCTTGGTTCCCCACAAGATAGCTTTTGTCCCATTATATTTGGTAGACCCTTCTTAAACACTGTTAATGCTACCATAGATTGCAAAAGGGATGTTGTTACTATCGGTTTAGATGATATGACTCATGAATTTAATTTCTCTAAATTTAGTAGACAACACCGTGAAGAAGAATTACCTAGTAAGGATGAAATTATTGGTCTTGCTTCTATTGCCGTACCTCCTAGTGATCCTTTAGAACAATATTTGCTAGACCATGAAAATGATATGTTTATGAATGAAAGAAGGGAATTAGATGAAGTATTCTTTAAACAGGAACCTATTCTGAAAAACAATTTACCTGTTGAAATCCTAGGGGATCCTCCTCCACCCAAGGGTGATCCCGTGTTTGAGCTTAAACCGTTACCTGATACTCTTAAATATGCTTATCTTGATGAGAAAAAGATATATCCTGTTATTATTAGTGCTAACCTTTCAGAGCATGAGGAAGAGAGATTATTGAAAACTCTGAAGAAGCACCGTGCTGCTATTGGGTATACTCTTGATGATCTTAAGGGCATTAGTCCCACTCTATGTCAACATAAAATTAATTTGGAAGAAGATGCTAAACCAGTTCGTGATCATCAACGCCGGCTGAATCCTAAAATGAAAGAAGTGGTAAGAAAGGAAATACTAAAGCTCCTTGAGGCAGGTATAATCTATCCCGTTGCTGATAGTCAGTGGGTAAGCCCTGTCCATTGTGTCCCTAAGAAGGGAGGTATTACTGTTGTTCCTAATGATAAAGATGAATTGATCCCTCAAAGAATTATTACAGGTTATAGGATGGTAATTGATTTCCGCAAATTAAATAAGGCTACTAAAAAGGATCATTACCCCTTACCTTTTATCGATCAAATGCTAGAAAGATTATCCAAACATACACATTTTTGCTTTCTAGATGGTTATTCTGGTTTCTCTCAAATACCTGTGTCAGCCAAAGATCAATCAAAGACTACTTTTACATGCCCTTTTGGTACTTTTGCTTATAGACGTATGCCTTTTGGTTTATGTAATGCACCTGCTACCTTTCAAAGATGCATGATGGCTATATTCTCTGACTTTTGTGAAAAGATTTGTGAGGTTTTCATGGACGACTTTTCCGTCTATGGATCTTCTTTTGATGATTGCTTGAGCAACCTTGATCGAGTTTTGCAGAGATGTGAAGAAACTAATCTTGTCTTGAATTGGGAAAAGTGCCACTTTATGGTTAATGAAGGTATTGTCTTGGGGCATAAAGTTTCTGAAAGAGGTATTGAAGTTGATAAAGCCAAAGTTGATGCTATTGAAAAGATGCCATGTCCCAAGGACATCAAAGGTATAAGAAGTTTCCTTGGTCATGCCGGTTTTTATAGGAGGTTCATTAAGGACTTCTCAAAATCTCTCGGCCTCTGACTAATTTATTACAAAAAGATATACCATTTGTCTTTGATGATGATTGTGTAGAAGCATTTGAAATACTTAAGAAAGCATTGATCTCTGCACCTATTGTTCAGCCACCTGATTGGAATTTACCGTTTGAAATTATGTGTGATGCTAGTGATTATGCTGTAGGTGTTGTTCTAGGACAAAGAGTTGATAAGAAATTAAATGTTATTCAATATGCTAGTAAAACCCTAGACAATGCTCAAAGAAATTATGCTACTACTGAAAAGAATTCTTAGCGGTTGTATTTGCTTGTGATAAGTTCAGACCTTATATTGTTGATTCTAAAGTAACTATTCACACTGATCATGCTGCTATTAAATATCTTATGGAAAAGAAAGATGCTAAACCTAGAATTATTAGATGGGTTCTCTTCTTACAAGAATTTGACTTACATATTGTTGATAGAAAGGGAGCTGAGAACCTCGTTGCAGACAACTTGTCTAGGTTAGAAAATGTGCTTGATGACCCACTTCCTATTGATGATAGCTTTCCTGATGAGCAATTAAATGTCATAAATGCTTCTCATACTGCTCCATGGTATGCTGATTATGCTAATTACATTGTTGCTAAGTTTATACCACCTAGTTTCACATACCAACAAAAGAAAAAGTTCTTTTATGATTTGAGGCATTACTTTTGGGATGACCCACATCTTTATAAAGAAGGAGTAGATGGTATTATTAGACGTTGTGTACCTGAGCATGAACAGGAACAGATCCTACGCAAGTGTCACTCCGAAGCTTATGGAGGACACCATGCTGGAGATAGGAACTGCACATAAGGTATTGCAATCTGGTTTTTATTGGCCTACTCTCTTCAAGGATGCCCGTAAGTTTGTCTTATCTTGTGATGAATGTCAAAGAATTGGTAATATTAGTAGACGTCAAGAAATGCCTATGAATTATTCACTTGTTATTGAACCATTTGATGTTTGGGGCTTTGACTATATGGGACCCTTTCCTTCCTCTAATGGATATACACATATTTTAGTTGATGTTGATTACGTTACTAAGTGGGTAGAAGCTATTCCAACTAGTAGTGCTGATCATAACACTTCTATTAAAATGATTAAAGAAGTTATTTTTCCAAGATTTGGAGTCCGTAGATATTTAATGACTGATGGTGGATCACATTTCATTCATGGCGCTTTCCGTAAAATGCTTGCTAAATATGATGTTAATCATAGAATTGCATCTCCTTATCACCCTTAGTCTAGTGGTCAAGTAGAATTGAGTAATAGAGAACTCAAATTAATTTTGCAAAAGACTGTCAATAGATCTAGAAAGAATTGGTCCAAGAAACTTGATGATGCATTATGGGCCTATAGAACTGCATATAAAAATCCTATGGGTATGTCTCCGTATAAAATGGTCTATGGAAAAGCATGTCACTTACCTCTCGAACTAGAACACAAGACTTATTGGGCTATTAAAGAACTCAATTATGATTTTAAACTTGCCGGTGAGAAGAGGTTATTTGATATTAGCTCACTTGATGAATGGAGAACCCAGGCCTATGAAAATGCCAAGTTGTTTAAAGAAAAAATTAAAAGATGGCATGATAAAACAATACAAAAGCGTGAGTTTAATGTAGGTGATTATATATTGCTATACAACTCTCGTTTAAGATTTTTGACAGGAAAACTTCTCTCTAAATGGGAAGGCCCTTACATTAACGAGGAGGTCTATCGTTCCGGTGCCATAAAAATCAACAACTTCGAAGGCACAAATCCGAAGGTGGTGAACGGTCAAAGAATCAAACACTATATCTCAGGTAATCCCATAAATGTTGAAACCAATGTTAATGAAACCATAACCCCGGAGGAATACATAAGGGACACTTTTTGGAATGTTTCGGACTCCGAAAAGGAATAGGTATGTGGTACGGTAAGTAAACCGACTCCAAAACAGTTTTTAAGGCAATATTTCTCTGTTTTGGAATATTTAGAAAAATAGAAAAATAAGAAGCAGTTCGGGAAGCACACGAGGCCTCCACGAGGGTGGAGGGCGCGCCCTACCCTACTGGGCGCGCCCCCTACCTCGTGGGCACCTCATGTACTTTCCGAACTCCGTTTTCTTACACTATACGCATTTTGGTCGGTAATAACTCATTATATAATCTCCCGGGGGTTTTGACTCCCGTATCACGCAAATATCTCTTGTCTTTGTTTCGAGCTATCCTACTGCAGATTTGAACAGCATGTCGTCCCAAGATTCGGAAGGAGAGAGCTATGTGGCTGATTACCTTGCAGATCCTAAAGTCTATGGGGATGTGGAGCATTGTGGTTGGACTACGGAAGAAGAAGAGGACTATGAACCCAAGGGAAAGGAGGAGACGAGCCCAGATGAAGATGAAGTCCCACTACCTCAACCTGGGGACATGCATATGGAGTTCAAAAAGTCAAGCCTCCCTGACAGAATAAAGAAACCTAAGATCGAGTTTATCCCTTTTCGCCTCTTACAGGAAAACAAACAGGAACTATGCAAAAAGATACTGAGCCTGGAGCAGGAGATCGAGGACCTAAGGGACCAAAATTCTGTCCTCAAGCGCAAATTAAGGAAGAATCCTACGCCATCAACAAAATCACCACTGTCTCCACCAACAAAGAAGAATTGAGTATCTGGTATGGGCACTCCACTTGGCAACTGCCAAGCTTGGGGGAGTGCCCCAGTATCGTATCACCATCTCTTTTATCTTTACCGTTTTTCTTAGTTCGATCCTTTTGGTAATATCTTGATCCAGTAGAATAAAAGTTCTTAGTATGATCTAGTTGTGAGTTTTGCTTTATAAATCCTTCTATGTAATCGAGTCCGTGAGCTATATAATAAAGATTAGTGTTGAGTCAAGGGCTTGATTATTTTGCCATGATCCTAAGTGAATAAAAGAAAAGAGAAAGAAATAAAAAGAAACAAAGAGATCATGTGAGCCTTATGGAGAGTAATGAGCTCACATAGAAAAGTATGATGAATAAAAGTTGTTGAGGGTTGACAAACATAGTTTTGGTCATCGTTGCAATTAATAGGAAGTAATAAAGAAAGAGAGGTCTTCACATATAATATACTATCTTGGACATCTTTTATGATTGTGAGCACTCATTAAAATATGGCATGCTAAAGAGTTGACGTTGGACAAGGAAGACAATGTAATGGGTTATGTTTTCTTACATCTGAGATAAATTATATTGTCTTGGATCCTCCAACATGTTGAGCTTGCCTTTCCCCCTCATGCTAGCCAAATTCATTGCACCAAGTAGAAATACTACTTGTGCTTCCAAATACCCTTAAACCAGTTTTGCCATCAGAGTCCATCATACCTACCTATGGATTGAGTAAGATCCTCCAAGTAAGTTTTCATCGGTGCAAGCAATAAAAATTGATCTCTAAAGATGTATGGCTTATTAGTGTGGGAGAAATAAGCTTTATACGATCATGTGATATGGAAGAAATAAAAGCGACAGACTGCATAATAAAGGTCCATATCACAAGTGGCAATATAAAGTGGCGTTCTTTCGCATTAACATTTTGTGCATCCAACCATAAAAGCGCATGACAACCTCTGCTTCCCTCTGTGAAGGGCCTATCTTTTACTTTTATCTCCTACCTTGCATAAGAGTCATGGTGATCTTCACCCTTCCTTTTTACCTTTTATCCTTTGGCAAGCACGGTATGTTGGAAAGATCCTAGTATATATGGCTAATTGGATGTGAGTTTTCATGAACTATTATTGTTGACATTACCCTTGAGGTAAAACGTTGGAGGCAAAATTATAAGCCCCTATATTTCTCTGTGTTCGATTAGAACTCCATACCCATAAGTATTGCGTGAGTGTCAGCAATTGTGAAAGACTATATGATAGTTGAGTATGTGGACTTGCTGAAAAGCTCTTATACATTGACTCTTTCCTATGTTATGATAAATTGCAATTGCTCCAATGACTAAGATTATAGTTTGTTAGTTTTCAATGAAGTTTACTATTCATACTTGAGATTGTGATTGAATTATTACTCTAGCATAAGAAATCATATGGCAAGAATTATATAAGTTGTTGTTCTAAGAATGATCATGATGCCCTAATGTTCATATTTTATTTTTATAGACACCTCTATCTCTAAACATGTGGACATATTTTTCAATTTCGGCTTTTCGCTTGAGGACAAGCGAGGTCTAAGCTTGGGGGAGTTGATACGTCCATTTTGCATCATGCTTTTATATCGATATTTATTGCATTATGGGCTGTTATTACACATTATGTCACAATACTTATGCCTATTCTCTCTTATTTTATAAGGTTTACATAAAGAGGGAGAATACCGGCAGCTAGGATTCTGGGCAGGAAAAGGAGCAAATATTAGAGACCTATTCTGCACAGATCCAAAAGTCCTGAAACTCCACGGAAGGCGTTTCCCAAATATATAAAAAATACTGAGAGTAAGAACTTCACCAGGGGGCCACACCCTGCCCACGAGGGTGGGGCGCACCCTACCCCTGGGCGCGCCCCCCTACCTCGTGGGCCCCATGGTGGCCCTCCAGTGACCATCTTCTGCTATATGAAGTCTTTCGATGGGAAAAAAATAACGAGCCATCTTCTCGGACGAAACTCCGCCGCCACGAGGCGGAACCTTGGCGGAACCAATCTAGGGCTCTGGCGGAGCTGTTCTGCCAGGGAAACTTCCCTCCCGGAGGGGGAAATCATCGCCATCGTCATCACCAACGCTCCTATCATCGGGAGAGGGAAATCTCCATCAACATCTTCATCAGCACCATCTCCTCTCAAAACCCTAGTTCATCTCTTGTATACAATTCTTGTCTCCAAGTCCGGGATTGGTGCTAGTAGGTTGCTAGTAGTGTTAATTACTCCTTGTAGTTGATGCTAGTTGGTTTAATTGGTGGAAGATCATATGTTCAGATCCTATATGCATATTAATACCCCTCTGATTATGAACAAGTTTACGCTTTGTGAGTAGTTACTTTTGTTCCTGAGGACATGGGAGAAGTCTTGCTATTAGTAGTCATGTGAATTTGGTATTCGTTCGATATTTTGATGAGATGTATGTTGTCTCTCCTCTAGTGGTGTTATGTGAACGTCGACTACATGACACTTCACCATTATTTGGGCCTAGAGGAAGGCATTGGGAAGTAATAAGTAGATGATGGGTTGCTAGAGTGACAGAAGCTTAAACCCTAGTTTATGCGTTGCTTCGTAAGGGGCTGATTTGGATCCATATGTTTCATGCTATGGTTAGGTTTACCTTAATACTTTTGTTGTAGTTGCGGATGCTTGCAATAGAGGTTAATCATAAGTGGGATGCTTGTCCAAGTAAGGGCAGCACCCAAGCACCGGTCCACCCACATACCAAATTATCAAAGTACCGAACGCGAATCATATGAACGTGATGAAAACTAGCTTGATGATATTCCCATGTGTCCTCGGGAGCGCTTTTCTCTATATAAGAGTTTTTCCAGGCTTGTCCTTTGCCACAAAAAGGATTGGGCCACCTTGCTACACTTTATTTACTTTTGTTACTTGTTGCTCGTTATAAATTATCCTATCACAAAACTATCTGTTACCACTTATTTCAGTACTTGCAGAGAATACCTTGCTAGAAACCGCTTATCATTTCCTTCTGCTCCTTGTTGGGTTCGACACTCTTACTTATCGAAAGGACTACGATAGATCCCCTATACTTGTGGGTCATCAGATGGGCATGTGGACCTGCATCGTGAGGGCAACTTCGGTGCCCACTCTGGCGAGAGTGCGGCCGCAGCCGCCATGCGCGTGCTAATAAGGTGCATGAGCGTGGCCGCAATCTGTGACCGGGCTGCCAAGGCAGCCCAAACGGCCGTTGTTGCTTCTCAGGTGGCGGCAGCAACATCTGCCTCGGGATAGTAACCTGCGAGAGTGGCACAACAACTATCCGTTCTGCAGCAGCGGCCTTAGCCCAGATGGAGGCCGCCCACAACCATGTCAAGGCTGCCCACGCCCAGCTCCTGGCGGTCACCGCACAAATCGAAAGAAGCTTCTCCGACAATGGTCACCCACGGCCGAAGAGCTGGCAGTTGATACGTCTCCAACGTATCTACTTTTCCAAGCACTTTTGCCCTTGTTTTGGACTCTAACTTGCATGATTTGAATGGAACTAACCCGGACTGACGCTGTTTTCAGCAGAATTGCCATGGTGTTATTTGTGTGCAGAAATAAAAGTTCTTGGAATGACCTGAAAATCAATGGAGAATATTTTTGGAATATATAAAAAATACTGGCAAAAGAATCAAGGCCAGGGGCCCACTCCCTGTCCACGAGGGTGGGGGGCGCGCCTACCCCCTTGGGCGCGCCCCCTGCCTCATGGGCCCCCTGGTGCTCCACCGACCTCAACTCCAACTCTATATATTCACGTTTGGGGAAAAAATCAGAGAGAAGGATTCATCACGTTTTACAATACGGAGCCGCCGCCAAGCCCTAATCTCTCTCGGGAGGGCTGATCTGGAGTCCATTCGGTGCTCCGGAGAGGGGAATCCATCGCCATCGTCATCATCAACCTTCCCCCATCACCAATTTCATGATGCTCACCGCCATGCGTGAGTAATTCCATCGTAGGCTTGCTAGACGGTGATGGGTTGGATGAGATTTATCATGTAATCGAGTTAGTTTTGTTAGGGTTTGATCCCTAGTATCCATTATGTTCTGAGATTGATGTTGCTATGACTTTGCTATGCTTAATGCTTGTCACTAGGGCCCGAGTGACATGATTTCAGATATGAACCTATTATGTTTTCATGAATATATGTGAGTTCTTGATCCTATCTTGCAAATCTATAGTCGCCTATTGTGTGTTATGATCCGTTAACCCCGAAGTGACAATAATCGGGATACTTACCGGTGATGACCGTAGTTTGAGGAGTTCATGTATTCACTAAGTGTTAATGCTTTGGTCTGGTACTCTATTAAAAGGAGGCCTTAATATCCCTTAGTTTCCAATAGGACCCCGCTGCCATGGGAGGGTAGGACAAAAGATCTCATGCAAGTTCTTTTTCATAAGCATGTATGACTATATTCGGAATACATGCCTACATTACATTGATGAACTGGAGCTAGTTCTGTGTCACCCTATGTTATAACTATTGCATGAGGAATCGCATCCGACATATTATCCATCACTGATCCATTGCCTACGAGCTTTTCACATATTGATCTTTGCTTAGTTACTTTTCCATTGCCACTATTACAATCACTACAAAACCAATACTGTTACATTTGCTACCATTACCGCTACTATCATATTACTTTGCTACTAAAAACTTTGCTGCATATATTAAGTCTTTCTGGTGCAGTTGAATTGACAACTCAACTACTAATACTTGAGAATATTCTTTGGCTCCCCTTGTGTCGAATCAATAAATTTGGGTTGAATACTCTACCCTCGAAAACTGTTGCGATCCCCTATACTTGTTGGTTATCAGCAGTTGCCGAGAGTGTTCGAGCAACCATCCGTTCCTCTGCCGCATACCTTGCGACGACGGAGCCCGTCCAAGCCCAGATCACGGTCGCCCACGCCCAGCTCGTGGCGGCCTTTTCCAAAGAGATGGAGAGATGCTTGCCAAGTATGGTGCGATGGATGCCATGGGTCCCCTTCCCCAGGAGACCGTCGGGCGCGAGCTGGACATGGAGGCGGCGACGGAGATCGACGAGCACCAGTCGTAGTACTAGTACTCTTTGTTTTGTTTAATTAAGAGCGACGGTCTTTAATTTTATAGAGTAATGTTTAGGCCAGCTAGCTCTGTTTAATTGGTGAACTTGCTCAATTAAGAAGTGTGGGTGTGTTGTAGTCTCCTTTGTGTACCCAAATTATGCAATGACATGGATGACCACTGTAACCAGGGAAATTCGAACCAAAAATTTTGGCGTTCAAACTCATCACACACGGGTTAAGCTATCTGAATCGTTTATGATGTTCACATATCGCACACAGTTCTGAATAAGGGACCGTGTTTGATGACACTTTGCGCGCCAGTTTTTTCGCTGAAGCGATTCCAAATTTTCGGCTTGCGCGGAAATATCTACCTCCCTGCCACCTCCCCCTTAACAAAAGCCACATTTCCCCTGTTTCCCCCTTCCTTTCCAAGTTGAAACCTTCACTCCTTGCATGCAGCGCCGCCTCCTCGCCGGTGACCCTCCTTCACACTGCTCGGCCTCCTCTATCCAGGTAGGCAATCCACACCCGACCCACATCCTCCTCCTCCTTCCACATCCCACATGCCCCGACCACCGGCACGAGCGCGACACCTTCCACCCAAATCACTGACCCCTCCACCAAATAAGCGCCGCCCTAAGCCATGCTGCATGCAGTAAAGCCAGGATCTCAAGGAGCATTTGGCAGCGAGAAGAAAATCACGGCTGCACGCGCGGATGAGGTCGCGATGGCTGCCATTCGTGCCGACCCCTAGATCTTGGAGGAGCACCTTGCCATTTGCTAGCTACGCCAGTTAAGCATGCTCGATTTACCCGTTGCGTGTGCTGCTCCTGCCTTTCCTTCACAAATTCTAGTGAATTGTGCTATGTTCTATATGTTCTATGTGTCGTGCAGTGTGGTGTTCACTTATTAACTGTTTTGTTAATTAGTTGTCGTCTTCAGCTAACTGTTTGGTTCAATTCTGCAAGTGTGATGCTCAATTCTTTAGGCTGCAATTTTGTATTGTCTTCCATGTGAGAAATAAATCGAATTTATCTTTACAAAATACATGAGAAACGAATACAATTGTTATATTTCCAAGCATGCATGGTTTGGTTATACATTGTGCAATGTGGTGCTCAGTTAACGTTTGGTTCATTTGTGTTGTGGTATTTAGTTAACTGTTTGGTTCAATTCCGCAATGCGATGTTCAATAGTTGTGGGTGCATTCTGTTATTGTATACCATGTGAGGAATAAATTGGATTTGGTTGTAGTAAATAAATGAGAAACAAATAATATTGCTATATTTCCAAGTTGTTAAGCATGTTTGGTTTGGTTAACTGTCTGATCTTCTATTAGGAGTATGCTATATTGTGCAATGTGGTGCTCAGTTAATGTTTGGTTCATTTGTTGTGGTGTTTAGTTAACTGCTTGGTCCAATTCTGCAATGCAATGTCCAATTGTCATGGGTAGAATTTTGTATTGTTGTGCATGTGAGGAATAAATTAAATTTGGCTGCACTTAATACATGAGAAATATATACAAGTGCTATATTTCCTACTTCTTAATCATGCTTGGTTTGGATAAATGTATTTTCCATGTGGCTTGAATTAATCTGATGAATCTGCAATGTGCTTATTGTTCATCAACATATTTTACTGATAGCTGATAACCCACAAGTATAGGGGATCAATTGTAGCCTCTTTCGATAAGTAAGAGTGTCGAACCCAACGAAGAGCTAAAGGTAGTACAAATATTCCATCAAGTTCTATCGACCACCGATACAACTCTACGCACGCTTGACGTTCGCTTTACCTAGAACAAGTATAAAACTAGAAGTACTTTGTAGGTGTTTTTGGATAGGTTTGCAATAATATAAAGTGCACATAAATAAAAAGTAGGGGCTGTTTAGATAAATAAACAATATAGTTAGTATAACGAGTGTGGAAAAGTGGTGGTAGGAGTTGCGAAATTGTCCCTAAGAAATTGACTAATTTACTAGACCGATAGCAAGTTTTATGTGGGAGAGGCCACTGCTAGCATGTCATCCCTGACTTGGAATTCTATGCACTTATGATTGGAACTATTAGCAAGCATCGGAAACTACTAACGTTCATTAAGGTAAAACCCAACCATAACATTAAGATATATTGGTCCCCCTTCAATCCCGTATGCATCAATTTCTATGCTAGGCTGAAGTTTCTGTCACTCTTGCCCTCCAATACATAGTCCTATCAACATACAACTAACCCTATGGTGTGATCCACGCGCGCACTCATATGATGGGCACCAAAGGACAGCAACATAACCACAAGCAAATTAAATCAATCATAGCAATTCATCAACCACCGATAGGACAACGAAAATCTACTCAGACATCATAGGATGGCAACACATCATTGGATAACAATATGAAGCATAAAGCACCATGTTCAAGTAGAGGGTACAACGGGTTGCGGGAGAGTGGACCGCTGTAGATAGAGGGGGGAAGGTGATGGAGATGTTGGTGAAGATGGCATAGGTGTTGGTGAAGATCGCGGTGATGATGATGGCCCCCGGCGGCGTTCCGGCGCCACCGGAAGCGAGGGAGAGAGAGCCCCCCTCCTCCTTCTTCTTCCTTGACCTTCTCCCTAGATGGGAGAAGGGTTTCCCCTCTGGTCCATGGCCTCCATGGAGGCGGAGGGGCGAGAGCCCCTCCAAGATTGGATTTGTCTCTCTGTCTCTCTTTGTTTCTGCGTTCTGGGATTCTGCCCTTTCACCGTTTCTTATATATCCGAAGATCCGTAACTCCGATTGGATTGAAACCTTCGCTTCGATTTTTTTCCGAAAATTAGCTTTCTTGCGGCCGAAGAAGAGCAGTAACCGCCTTACGAGGGCCCACGAGGGTCCGGGGTGCGCCCCCCTGCCTCGTGGCTCCCTCGGGCACCGTCTCGCGTTGATTTTCTTCCCATATTTCACATATATTCCAAAAATATTCTCCATCCGTTTTTATCCCGTTTGGACTCCATTTGATATGGATTTTCTGTGAAATAAAAAACATGCGACAAACAGGAACTGGCACTGGGCACTGAATCAATATGTTAGTCCCAAAAAAATAGTATAAAAAGTTGCCAAAAGTATATGTAAGTTGTAGAATATTGGCATGGAACAATCAAAAATTATAGATACGACGGAGATGTATCAGCATCCCCAAGCTTAATTCCTGCTCGTCCTCGAGTAGGTAAATGATAAAAAGATAATTTTTTATGTGGAATGCTACCTAGCATAATCTTGATCATGTATCTAATCATGGCATGAATATTAAGACACGAGTGATTCAAAGCAATAGTCTATCATTTGACATTAAGATAATAATACCTCAAGCATACTAACCAAGCAATTATGTCTTATCAAAATAACATAGCCAAAGAAAGCTCATCCCTACAAAATCATATAGTCTGGCTATGCTCCATCTTCACCACACAAATCATTCAAATCATGCACACCCCGATGACAAGCCGAGCAATTGGTTCATAATTTTTAACGTGCTTCAGCCTTTTCAACCCTCACACAATACATGAGCGCAAGCCATGGACATAACACTATAGGTGGAACAGAATATGATGATGGAGGTTGTGTGGAGAAGACAAAAGGAAGAAAGTCTCACATCGACGCGGCTAATCAACGGGCTATGGAGATGCCCATCAGTTGATGTCAATGCGAGGAGTAGGGATTGCCATGCAACGGATGCACTAGAGCTATAAGTGTATGAAAGCTCAAACTGAAACTTAGTGGGTGTGCATCCAAATTGCTTGCTCATGAAGACCTCAGGCATTTGAGGAAGCCCATCATCAGAATATACAAGCCAAGTTCTATAATGAAAATTCCCACTAGTATATGAAAGTTATAACTCAAGAGATTCTCTATATGAAGAGCATGGTGCTACTATGAAGCACAAGTGTGGTAAAAGGACAGTAACATTGTCCCTTCTCTCTTTTTCTCTCATTTTTTGGGCCTCCCTTTTTTTGGCCTTTCTCCTTTTTTCATGGGGCAATGCTCTAATAATGATGATCATCACACTTTTATTTACTTACAACTCAATATTACAACTCGATACTAGAACAAAGATATGACTCTATATGAATGCCTCCGACGGTGTACCGGGATGTGCAATGATCTAGCATAGCAATGACATCAAAAAATGGACAAGCCATGAAAACATCATGCTAGCTATCTTACGATCATGCAAAGCAATATGACAATAAATGCTCAAGTCATGTATACGATGATGATGGAAGTTGCATGACAATATATCTCGGAATGGCTATGGAAATGCCATAATAGGTAGGTATGGTGGCTGTTTTGAGGAAGATATAAGGAGGCTTATGTGTGATAGAGCGTATCGTATCACTGGGTTTGGATGCACCGGCGAAGTTTGCACCAACTCTCGAGGTGAGAAAGGGAAATGCACAGTACCGAAGAGGCTAGCAATGATGGAAGGGTGAGAGTGCATATAATCCATGGACTCAACATTAGTCATAAAGAACTCACATACTTATTGCAAAAGTTTATTAGCCCTCGAAGCAAAGTACTACTACGCATGCCCCTAGGGGGATAGATTGGTAGGAAAAGACCATCGCTCATCCCCGACCGCCACTCATAAGGAAGACAATCAATAAATACCTCATGCTCCAACTTCGTTACATAACGGTTCACCATACGTGCATGCTACGGGACTTGCAAACCTCAACACAAGTATTTCTCAATTTCACAGTTACTCAACTAGTACGGCTCAAATATCACCACCTTTATATCGCAAAACTATTGCAAGGAATCAAACATATCATATTCAGTGATCTACAAGTTTTATGTAGGATTTTATGACTAACCATGTGAATGACCAATTCCTGTCATCTCTCTAAATAGATATAAGTGAAGCAAGAGAGTTTAATTCTTTCTACAAAAGATATGCCCATGCTCTAACAAATATTAGTGAAGCAAAAGAGCATTCTAAAAATGGCGGTTTTCTATGTCAAGAGAAACAGGCAATCCAAACTTCAAATGATATAAGCGAAGCACATGAAGCATTCTATAAATCCATACTCAAAAGATTTAAGTGAAGTGCAAAGAGCATTCTATAAATCAACCAAGGACTCTGTCATACCAGCATGATGCATAAAATAAAAATGAAAACTAGATGCAAAAGACGCTCCAAGATTGCACATATCGCATGAACGAAACGAATCCGAAAACATACTGATACTTGTTGAAGAAAGATGGGATGCCTTCCGGGGCATCCCCAAAGTTAGATGCTTAAGTCTCCTTGAATATTTACTTGGGGTGCCTCGGGCATCCCCAAGCTATATCTATTGCCTCTCTTCCTTCTTCTCACATCGAGACCTCCTCGATCTTCGAACACTTCATCCACACAAAACTCAACAGAAAACTCGGTAATATCCGTTAGTATAATAAAGCAAATCACTACTCTAAGTACTATTGCAAACCAATTCATATCTTGTTTTTGCATTGTAGATACTGCAATATAACTTTTCCATGGCTTAATCCATTGATATAAATCGATAGTTTCATCAAAACAAGCAAACTATGCATCAAAAACAGAATCTGTCTAAAACAGAACAGTCTATAATAATCTGAACATTCACCATACCTCTGGTACTCCAAAAATTCTACAAAAATTATAAAAAATAAAAAATTTATATAGAAAGACAGTGCAAGAAGTTTCAGAACCGTTTGACGTTCCAGTAAAAAATTTAAAATCGCGCACTACAGCCAAAGTTTCTGTCCTGCACCGCACAAACCAACAAGCAAAGTAAACATCCTAAAGGCAAACCTTGGCACATTATTTTTATTTTTTAACTTTATAAAAGCAGACAACAGAAATAAATGACTCTCTAAATCTTCCGGGTTGTCTCCCTGGTGAAAGATCGTGGATGTCGCCTAGAGGGGGGGTGAATAGGTGTTTTAAAATAATTACAGTTTAGGCTTGAACAAATGCGGAATAAACCTAGCGGTTAATTTGCCAAGCACAAAACCTAAAACAACTAGGCTCACCTATGTGCACGAACAACTTATGCTAAGAAAGATAAGCAACTATGTGATAGCAAGATATATGACAAGAAACAATATGGCTATCACAAAGTAAAGTGCATAAGTAAATGGCTCGGGTAAGAGATAACCGATGCACGAGGAGACGACGATGTATCCCGAAGTTCACACCCTTGCGGATGCTAATCTCCGTTTGGAGCGGTGTGGAGGCACAATGCTCCCCAAGAAGCCACTAGGGCCACCGTAATCTCCTCATGCTCTTGCACAATGCAAGATGCCGTGATTCCACTAAGGGACCCTTGAGGGCGGTCACCGAACCCGTACAAATGGCAACCCTTGGGGGCGGTCACCGAACCCGTACACTTTGGCAACCCTTGGGGGCGGTCACCGGTACCCGTCAAATTTCTCGGGGCGATCTCCACAACCTAATTGGAGACCCCGACGCTTGCCCGGAGCTTTGCACCACAATGATTGAGCTCCGAACACCAACAACCGTCTAGGGCGCCCAAGCACCCAAGAGGAACAAGCTCAAGGGTACCAAGCACCCAAGAGTAATAAGCTTCTCAACTTGTAACTTCCACGTATCACGTGGAGACCTCAAACCGATGCACCAAATGCAATGGCAAGGGCACATGGAGTGCCCAAGTCCTTCTCTCTCAAATCCCACCGAAGCAACTAATGCTAGGGAGGAAAATGAGAGGAAGAACAAGAAAGAGAACACCAAGAACTCCAAGATCTAGATCCAAGGGGTTCCCCTCACATAGAGGAGAAAGTGATTGGTGGAAATGTGGATCTAGATCTCCTCTCTCTTTTCCCTCAAAAACTAGCAAGAATCCATGGAGGGATTGAGAGTTAGCAAGCTCGAAGAAGGTCAACAATGGGGGAAGAACACGAGCTCAAAGGATAAGGTTCATTGGGGAAGAAGACCCCCTTTTATAGGAGGGGGAAAATCCTACCATTTTGTGCTCAGCCCGCACATGAGCGGTACTAGCGCTCCACGAGCGGTACTACCGCTCAGGTGGAAGAAACAGGGAAAAGGAGCAACAAAACATGAACCTTGGGGCGGTAGTACCGCAGGAGACAGCGGTACTACCGCTGGGTTAAGCGGTACTACCGCACCCTTCAACGGTACATCCGCACAGAACTAAGGGTAAAGGGAAAGAGGGAACCAGGTGGTACTACCACGGAGGAAGGGCGGTACTGCCGCTAAGGAGCGGTACTGCCGCACTACTGCTGCAGCGAGGTACCGCACAATCCAACACAGAAAAAGACCCCTCGAATCGACACGGTAGGGACCTGGTAAGCCAGTGGTAGTACTGCTGCGGAGTCACCGCCGGTACTACCGCTGTGGAGCGGTACTGCCGCTTGTGACCCCTCAGCGGTACTACCACTGGGTACCACGGTACTACCGTTGGGACCCTGACAAAACCACACTCAAGAAAACAAGAACTGCCATAACTTCTGCATATGAGCTCCGAATTGAGCAAACTCAAGCTTGTTGGAAACAAGACGACGAGTACCATCAAAACAGCGACTGGTAGGGGAGGTATGCCTAACAAAAAGAGGCAGGGGAGGTATGCCTAACAAAAAGAGGAGTGAAACCTCCAACCGAGAAGAATCGGCAAAAACCTCCAACATCGAAAACATCATAGAAGAGGCATGCGAACTCCGTTTTCGATGAACTCAAGCTTGTCATCAAGATGACCATAAGCTCTAAGACTCTCAAAGAGAACCAAACAAGAACCAAGAAAGATGATGCAAGGATGCAATAGTTTGAGCTCTCAGCGAATGATACGATCAAGCTACTCATCGAGAGCCCCCCTTGATAGTACGGCAATCGATCCTATAACCCGGTCTCCCAACTACCATCATGAGACCGGTAAAATAGAAAACCTATCAAGGGCAAACCTTTGCCTTGCACATGGTCCACTTGAGCTAGATGATGACGATCTTGACTCCCTCAAGTTGGACCGCCTTTCTTGATTGGGTTGACTCGATGAAGACTAGTTGATTGCTCCCCCATACTCCACTATGGGTGAGCCACTCTTCCGCACATCTTCACAAGTCCATTGTCACCACAAAGGACGACAAGCTTCAAGCATTTGATCTCTTTGTGATGCTCCACTTGAACTTGCACACCGCAACCTTTCTTGATTGTGTTGACTTGATGAAGACTAGTTGATTGCTCCCCCATACTCCACTATGGGTGAGCCACTCTTCCGCACATCTTCACAAGTCCATTGTCACCACAAAGGATGGCAAGCTTGAAGCATTTGATCTCTTCGTGATGCTCCACTTGAACTTGCACACCGCAACCTAACCCCACAAAGAACCTTCACGAAGACCATGGGTTAGTACACAAAGCATAATTGGCAATGCTTACCATACCATGGGATCACTTGATCCCTCTCGGTACATCCTCTACGCTTTGTGGGTTGGTCAACTTGATTCACTCTTTGACTTAGTCTTGATCAACCTCTCACAAGACCACTCTTTAGGTAATTCCTTGAATAGCACCTTGGTCGACACAAACTCTCCTTGAAACCAACACATGTACTCCAAGAAAAGCCTATGGACAAAAACCTTCAAATATAACTCAAGGCAACCATTAGTCCATAGAGATTGTCATCAATGACCAAAACCAAACATGGGGGCACCGCATGTTCTTTCACCTAGCAACGCTTTCTTTAAAACCATTAAGCTAGGCATATAGTGCTCAAGTAATGGATCCACTCGGATCCCAAGGTATATCAAAGCCAATTTGAATTAGCAATGATTTGACATTTAGTAGTGAGCACAAAGCAACATATATCAAGTAATGATGAAGTCTAGCTCTCTTCCTATGCATAGGCATGTCATAAAAGAACAATTCATGCACACATAGTAAAGGCCAATGCATAGTATAAACAGTTTCTTGCAATTTTTTTGTTTTGGAAACATAAAGAGGCGGAGATGTAGTTCCTCTATTATAATAATTGCAAGTAGGGGCAGAAAGAACATGCATATTATATCTATCAAAATCATCACGTGTTATAGTAAAACGCAACCCATCAATATAATCCTTAATAAGGGCAAACTTCTCCGATATAGTGTAGTCGGGAGAATTCAAAAATATAATAAGACTATCATGTGTGGGTGCAATAGCAACAATTTCATGTTTAACATAAGGAACTATAGCAAGTTCATCTCCATAAGCATAATTCATATTGGCATCTTGGCCACGAGCATAGCAAGCATCATCAAAAAGGGATATTTCAAGAGAATCAACGAGATCATAAAAATTATCAAAGCATTCATCCTTCGGTAAGCATGAAGGGAAATTAAACAATGTATGAGTTGAAGAGTTACTCTCATTAGAATGTGGGCATGGGTGATCAATCCGCTCTTCCTCCTTTTGTTCTTCGCTCTCCTCCTCATCTTTTTCATCCAATGAGCTCACAATGTCATTAATTTCTTCTTCCATAGACTCCTGCAAAATATTAGTCTCTTCTTGGACAGCGGAGACTCTATCAATAAAATCATCAATATCGGTATTGAATTCATAATTCTCATAGCAATATTTAAGTATATCAAAATTTTCAGGTCTGTAAACAGCATCATCAAGATTTTCACACTCTTTAAACAAAGATTCAATTTCATAAGCACCCATAAAAGCAACAAATTCTTCTATTTGTTCCACATCATAGTAATCATATATACCATTAGCATAAGAAGCCAAGGTTTTATCATCATTAAATTTGCATGAAAAGGGAAGGTGTGGAGCCTTCATCCTAGAGCAACAAGTATAATCATATCTCAAGCATAGTTCCCGAGCATACCAATGCAACATATGAATTTTATCCCATAATAGTTTCCCTTTTTGAGTCAAGCGATAATCCCTAAAGTACTCACGCTGATCCAACATGTCTCCCATTACATAATTGAATGGGGTTTTCTCAGGATTATCAAAGTAGTACATAATATTTTTCACATAACCGGCATCGAGGGTTTTAGGAGGTTCCCCATCTCCATGAGTAGCAAGTAAACCTAATTTTTTTGGTATTTCGTGTTCCATATCCATAACTAAAGATAGAGAACAACTAAGAACAACAAATAAAAATTACTTAGTGATAAAGCAAACAAGCACACACGAGAATATTCACCCCACGCTATTGCTCCCCAGCAACGGCGCCAGAAAAAGGTCTTGATAACCCACAAGTATAGGGGATCAATTGTAGCCTCCTTCGATAAGTAAGAGTGTCGAACCCAACGAGGAGCTAAAGGTAGAACAAATATTCCCTCAAGTCCAATCGACCACCGATACAACTCTACGCACGCTTGATGTTCGCTTTACCTAGAACAAGTATAAAACTAGAAGTACTTTGTAGGTGTTTTTGGATAGGTTTGCAAGAATATAAAGTACACGTAAATAAAAAGTAGGGGCTGTTTAGATAAAGAAACAATATAGTTAGTATAACGAGTGTGGAAAAGTGGTGGTAGGAGTTGCGAAATTGTCCCTAAGCAATTGACTACTTTACTAGCCCGATAGCAAGTTTTATGCGGGAGAGGCCACTGCTAGCATGTCATCCCTAACTTGGAATTCTATGCACTTATGATTGGAACTATTAGCAAGCATCCGCAACTACTAACGTTCATTAAGGTAAAACCCAACCATAGCATTAAGATATATTGGTCCCCCTTCAATCCCGTATGCTTCAATTTCTATGCTAGGCTGAAGTTTCTCTCACTCTTGCCCTCCAATACATAGTCCTATCAACATACAACTAACCCTATGGTGTGATCCACGTGTTGATACGTCTCCAACGTATCTATAATTTTTGATTGCTCCGTGCTATATTATCTACTGTTTTGGGCAATATTGGGCTTTATTATCCATTTTTATATTACTTTTGGGACTAACCTATTAACCGGAGGCCCAGCCCAGATTTGTTGTTTTATGCCTATTTCGGTGTTTCAAAGAAAAGGAATATCAAACGTAGTCGAAACGGAACGAAATCAACTGGAGAAGTTATTTTTGGAAGGAAACCTACCAGATAGACTTGGACCCTATGTCAGAAGATGAAGGAGGAGCTCACGAGGGTAGGGGGCGTGCCCCCCTGCCTCGTGGCCCCCCTTCGGTCCACCGATGTACTCCTTTCACCCATATATACCCACGTATCCTAAAACTTCCAGAACGGAGAATAGATTGGGAGTTCCGCCGCCAAAAGCCTCTGTAGGCACCAAAAACCAATCTAGACCCGTTCCGGCACCCTGCCGGAGGGGGCAATCCCTCTCCGGTGGCCATCTTCATCATCCCAGTGCTCTCCATGACGAGGAGGGAGTAGTTCTCCCTCGGGGCTGAGGGTATGTACCAGTAGCTATGTGTTTGATCTCTCTATCTTTCTCTCGTGTTCTTGATTTGGCACGATCTTGATGTATCGCGAGCTTTGCTATTATAGTTTGATCTTATGTTTCTCCTCCCCCTCTTCTCTCTTGTAATGAATTGAGTTTCCCCTTTGAAGTAATCTTATCGGATTGAGTCTTTAAAGATTTGAGAACACTTGATGTATGTCTTGCCGTGGATATCTGTGGTGACAATGGGATATCACATGATTCACTTGATGCATGTTTTGGTGACCAACTTGCGGGTTCCGCCCATGAACCTATCCATAGGGGTTGGCACATGTTTTCGTCGTGATTCTCCGGTAGAAACTTTGGGGCACTCTTTGAGGTCCTATGTGTTGGTTGAATAGATCTGAGATTGTGTGACGCATATCGTATAATCATACCCACGGATACTTGAGGTGACATTGGAGTATCTAGGTGACATTAGGGTTTTGGTTGATTTGTGTCTTAAGGTGTTATTCTAGTACGAACTCTAGGGCTGTTTGTGACACTTATAGGAATAGCCCAACGGATTGATTGGAAAGAATAACTTTGAGGTGGTTTCGTACCCTACCATAATCTCTTCGTTTGTTCTCCGCTATTAGTGACTTTGGAGTGACTCTTTGTTGCATATTTAGGGATAGTTATGTGATCCAATTATGTTATTATTGTTGAGGGAACTTACACTAGCGAATGTATGAACCCTAGGCCTTATTTCCTATCATTGCAATACCGTTTATGCTCACTTTTATTATTAGTTACCTTGCTGTTTTTATAATTTCAGATTACAAATACCTTTATCTACTATCCTTATACCACTTGTATCACCATCTCTTCGCCGAACTAGTGCACCTATACAATTTACCATTGTATTGGGTGTGTTGGGGACACAAGAGACTCTTTGTTATTTGGTTGCATGGTTGCTTGAGAGAGACCATCTTCATCCTACGCCTCCTACGGATTGATAAACCTTAGGTCATCCACTTGAGGGAAGTTTGCTACTGTCCTACAAACCTCTGCACTTGGAGGCCCAACAACGTCTACAAGAAGAAGGTTGTGTAGTAGACATCAAGCTCTTTTCCGGCGCCGTTGCCGGGGAGGTGAGTGCTTGAAGGTATATCTTTAGATCTTGCAATAGAGTCTTTTAGTTTCTTGTTTTATCACTAGTTTAGTTTATAAAAGAAAATTACAAAAAAATGGAATTAAGGTTACCTCATATGCTTCATCTTTTTAATATCTATCATGAAAATAAGGATTCCGATAATTGTGCTCAAGTGCTAGAAGAAGAATGCATTAGAATGTTTGGCACTAAATATTTGAATGATGAGCATGATTGCAATGTTGTTAGTATGAATTCCTTGAATATCCATGATGCTAATGATATGCAAAGCCACAAGCTTGGGGAAGCTATGTTTGATGAAGATGATATTTTTTGTCCCCCAAGTTTTGATGAGCAAATTTATTATGGTGAAAGCATGCCTACTATCTATGATGGTTATTGTGATGACATGTATGCTTTAAAGAATAATAATAACAATGAAACTTGTCATCTTGATTTCAATTTTCAATCCCATGATAATTATTTTGTTTAAGTTTGCTCCCACTACTATTCAAGAGAAGAAATTTGCTTGTGTGAAGAGTAATAAAATTTATATGCTTATATATCATGAAAAGAATGCTTTAGGTGCTGGTTATATTGTTGAATTAATTCATGATGCTACTGAAAATTATTATGAGGGAGGAACATATGCTTGTAGGAATTGCTATAATATCAAGTTTCCTCTCTATGTGCTTAAAATTTTGAAGTTATGTTTGTTCTACCTTCCTATGCAAGTTGATTCTTGTTCCCACAAGTTGTTTCCTCACAAAATCCCTATGCATAGGAAGTGGGTTAGACTTAAATGTGCTAGTTATATTCTCCATGATGCTCTCTTTATGTTTCAATTATTATCTTTTATGTGAGCATCATTGAAGTCATCATGCCTAGCTAGGGGCGTTAAACGATAGCGCTTGTTGGGAGGCAACCCAACTTTATTTTTATTCCTTGCTTTTTGTTCCTGTTTAGTAATAAATAATTCATCTAGCCTCTGTTTATATGTGGTTCTATGCTTTTAATTAGTGTTTGTGCCAATTAGAACCTTTGGGAAGACTTTGGGAAAGTCTTGTTGATCATGCTGTAAAAAACAGAAACTTTAGCGCTCACGAGAATTGCTGAAATTTTTATTTGGAGAGTGATATTTATTTAATTATTTTTTCAGATGATTAATAGATAAATTCCTCATGTCCATCAATTTATTTTATAATTTTTGGGGTTCCAGATCTTGCGCTAGCTACAGATTACTACAGACTGTTCTGTTTTTGACAGATTCTGTTTTTCGTGTGTTGTTTGCTTATTTTGATAAATCTATGGCTAGTAAAATATTTTATAAACCATAGATAAGTTGGAATACAGTAGGTTTAACACCAATATGAATAAAGAATGAGTTCATTACAGTACCTTGAAGTGGTCTTTTGTTTTCTTTCGCTAACGGAGCTCACGAGATTTTCTACTTTAAGTTTTGTGTTGTGAAGTTTTCAAGTTTTAGGTAAGGATTCGATGGACTATGGAATAAGGAGTGGCAAGAGCCTAAGCTTGGGGATGCCCAAGGCACCCCAACGTAATATTCAAGGATAGCCAAGAGCCTAAGCTTGGGGATGCCCCGGAAGGCATCCCCTCTTTCGTCTTCGTTCATCGGTAACTTTACTTGGAGCTATATTTTTATTCACCACATGATATGTGTTTTGCTTGGAGCATCAATTTATTTTGTTAGGATTTGCTTGATGTTATTTAGAACAATGTTTTGCATATTTTATTTTAATAAAAGTGGCATTGATAGCCTTTACTATGTCTATGTTACAAGTATACATGTTGCTGTTTGAAAACAGAAAGTTTACCGCTGTTGCAATAATTCCCTAGAAAATTAAGAATGTGATAAAATGTTGAAACCTTTTGCATATTAAGATCTGATGAATTTACTACAGTGGGAATTTTATTTCATAATTTTTGGATCTAGGGAAGTATGGATGTTGCAGCATTCTTTACATACTATCCTGTTTAGGAAGATTGCTGTTATGTTTGCATTGTTTGCATATGGTTGCTTCTTTAATGATTCTATTTGAGGATAGGACTATTAAATATGCAGAGGCATTTAGTATGCAATGTTGAATAATAATTTTAGTGATTTGCTACAGTAGAGTATGATAAGCTTTGGCAATGGTTTATACTAACTTATCTCACGAGTCCTTGTTGAGTTTTGTGTGGATGAAGCTTTTGAGATTTAGGGAGACCATGATATGAGAGGAATTAAGGAGACACAAAAGCTCAAGATTGGGGATGCCCAAGGCACCCCAAGATAATATTTCAAGAAGTCTCAAGCGTCTAAGCTTGGGGATGCCCGGTTGGCATCCTACCTTTCTTCTTCAACAAACTATCGGTTAGTTTCGGTTGATCCTAAGTTTTTGCTTCTTCACATGATGTTTGCCATTCTTAGAATGTCATTTTATTTTGCTTTGCTTGCTGTTTGAATAGAATACCAAGATCTGAAATTATTAAATGTTAGAGAGTCTTCACATAGTTGCATAATTATTTGACTACTCATTGATCTTCACTTATATCTTTCGGAGTAGTTTGTCATTTGCTCTAGTGCTTCACTTATATCTTTTAGAGCATGGTGGTAGTTTTATTTTGAAGAAATAGATGAACTCTCATGATTCACTTAGATTATTTTGAGAGTCTTAATAGCATGGTAATTTTCTTAAAATCCTAATATGCTAGGTATTCAAGAATAATAAAATTCTCATATAAAGTGCATTGAATACTATGAGAAGTTTGATACTTGATGATTGTTTTGAGATATGAGGATGGTAATATTAGAGTCATGCTAGTTGAGTAGTTGTGAATTTGAGAGATACTTGTGTTGAAGTTTGTGATTCCCGTAGCATGCACGTATGGTGAACCGTTATGTGATGAAGTCGGAGCATGATTTATTTATTGATTGTCCTCCTTATGAGTGGCGGCCGGGGATGAGCGATGGTCTTTTACTACCAATCTATCCCCCTAGGAGCATGCGCGTAGTACTTTGTTTCGATAACTAATAGATTTTTGCAATAAGTATGTGAGTTCTTATGACTAATGTTGAGTCCATGGATTATACGCACTCTCACCCTTCCACCATTGCTAGCCTCTCTAGTACCGCGCAACTTTCGCTGGTACCATAAAACCACCATATACCTTCCTCAAAACAGCCACCATACCTACCTATTATGGCATTTCCATAGCCATTCCGAGATATATTGCCATGCAACTTTCCACCGTTCCGTTTATTATGACACGCTTCATCATTGTCATATTGCTTTGCATGATCATGTAGTTGACATCGTATTTGTGGCAAAGCCACCATTGATAATTCTTTCATACATGTCACTCATGAGTCATTGCACACCCCGGTACACCGCCGGAGGCATTCATATAGAGTCATATTTTGTTCTAAGAATCGAGTTGTAATTCTTGAGTTGTAAGTAAATAAAAGTGTGATGATCATCATTATTAGAGCATTGTCCCAGTGAGGAAAGGATGATGGAGACCATGATTCCCCCACAAGTCGGGATGAGACTCCGGACGAAAATAAATAAATAAAAGAGGCCAAAGAAGCCCAAATAAAAAAAGAGAAAGAAAAGAGGCCATAAAAAAGAGAAAAGGCCCAAATAAAAAAATGAGAGAAAAAGAGAGAAGGGGCAATGCTACTATCCTTTTACCACACTTGTGCTTCAAAGTAGCACCATGATGGGGCAATGCTACTATCCATAGAGAGTCTCCTATGTTGTCACTTTCATATACTAGTGGGAATCTTTCATTATAGAACTTGGCTTGTATATTCCAATGATGGGCTTCCTCAAAATTGCCCTAGGTCTTCGTGAGCAAGCGAGTTGGATGCACACCCACTTAGTTCTTTTGTTGAGCTTTCATATACTTATAGCTCTAGTGCATCCGTTGCATGGCAATCCCTACTCACTCACATTGATATCTATTGATGGGAATCTCCATAGCCCGTTGATATGCCTAGTTGATGTGAGACTATCTTCTCCCTTTTTGTCTTCTCCACAACCACCTTTCTATTCCACCTATAGTGCTATATCCATGGCTCACGCTCATGTATTGTGTGAAGACTGAAAAAGTTTGAGAACATCAAAAGTATGAAACAATTGCTTGGCTTGTCATCGGGGTTGTGCATGATTTAAATATGTTGTGTGGTGAAGATAGAGCATAGCCAGACTATATGATTTTGTAGGGATAGCTTTCTTTGGCCATGTTATTTTGAGAAGACATGATTACTTTGTTAGTATGCTTGAAGTATTATCATTTTTATGTCAATATGAACTTTTGTCTTGAATCTTTTGGATCTGAATATTCATACCACAATGAAGAATAATTACATTGAAATTATGCCAACTAGCATTCCACATCAAAAATTATCTTTTTATCATTTACCTACTCGAGGACGAGCAGGAATTAAGCTTGGGGATGCATGATACGTCTCCAATGTATCTATAATTTTTGATTGCTCCATGCTATATTATCTACTATTTTGGGCAATATTGGGCTTTATTATCCACTTTTATATTACTTTTGGGACTAACCTATTAACCGGAGGCCCAGCCCAGATTTGCTGTTTTATGCCTATTTCAGTGTTTCAAAGAAAAGGAATATCAAACGGAGTCGAAACGGAACGAAATCAACTGGAGAAGTTATTTTTGGAAGGAAACCTACCGGATAGACTTGGACCCTACGTCAGAAGATGAAGGAGGAGCTCGCGAGGGTAGGAGGCGTGCCCACCCCCCTGGGGCGCGCCCCCTGCCTCATGGCCCCCTTCGGTCCACCGACGTACTCCTTTCACCCATATATGCCCACGTATCCTAAAACTTCCAGAACGGAGAATAGATCGGGAGTTCTGCCGCCAGAAGCCTCCGTAGCCACCAAAAACCAATCTAGACCCGTTCCGGCACCCTTCCGAAGGGGGCAATCCCTCTCCGGTGGCCATCTTCATCGTCCTGGTGCTCTCCATGACGAGGAGGGAGTAGTTCTCCCTTGGGGCTAAGGGTATGTACTAGTAGCTATGTGTTTGATCTCTCTCTCTCTCTCTCGTGTTCTTGATTTGGAACGATCTTGATGTATCGCGAGCTTTGCTATTATAGTTGGATATTGTGTTTCTCCTCCCCCTCTTCTCTCTTGTAATGAATTGAGTTTCCCCTTTGAAGTAATATTATTGGATTGAGTCTTTAAAGATTTGAGAACACTTGATGTATGTCTTGTCGTGGATATCTGTGGTGACAATGGGATATCACATGATTCACTTGATGTATGTTTTGGTGACCAACTTGCGGGTTCCGCCCATGAACCTATGCATAGGGGTTGGCACATGTTTTCATCGTGATTCTCCGGTAGAAACTTTGGGGCACTCTTTGAGGTCCTATGTGTTGGTTGAATAGATGAATATGAGATTGTGTGATGCATATCGTATAATCATACCCACGGATACTTGAGGTGACACTGGAGTATCTAGGTGACATTAGGGTTTTGGTTGATTTGTGTCTTAAGGTGTTATTCTAGTACGAACTCTAGGGCTGTTTGTGACACTTATAGGAATAGTCCAACGGATTGATTGGAAAGAATAACTTTGAGGTGGTTTCGTACCCTACCATAATCTCTTCGTTTGTTCTCCGCTATTAGTGACTTTGGAGTGACTCTTTGTTGCATGTTGAGGGATAGTTATGTGATCCAATTATGTTATTATTGTTGAGGGAACTTACACTAGCGAAAGTATGAACCCTAGGCCTTATTTCCTATCATTGCAATATCGTTTACGCTCACTTTTATCATTAGTTACCTTGCTGTTTTTATAATTTTAGATTACAAATACCTTTATCTACTATCCATATACCACTTGTATCACCATCTCTTCGCCGAACTAGTGCACCTATACAATTTACCATTGTATTGGGTGTGTTGGGGACACAAGAGACTCTTTGTTATTTGGTTGCAGGGTTGCTTGAGAGAGACCATCTTCATCCTACGCCTCCTACGGATTTATAAACCTTAGGTCATCCACTTGAGGGAAATTTGCTACTGTCCTACAAACCTCTGCACTTGGAGGCCCAACAACGTCTACAAGAAGAAGGTTGTGTAGTAGACATCACATGCGCACTCATATGATGGGCACAAAAGGACAGCAACATAACCACAAGCAAATTAAATCAATGATAGCAGTTCATCAACCACCGATAGGACAACGAAAATCTACTCAGACATCATAGGATGGCAACACATCATTGGATAATAATATGAT
Source organism: Triticum aestivum (assembly GCF_018294505.1). Lineage (NCBI taxonomy): Eukaryota > Viridiplantae > Streptophyta > Magnoliopsida > Poales > Poaceae > Triticum > Triticum aestivum. The sequence continues at coordinate 6,978,979 of NC_057803.1, read as the reverse complement.
GCATAAAGCACCATGTTCAAGTAGAGCGTACAACGGGTTGCGGGAGAGTGGACCGATGTAGATAGAGGGGGGAAGGTGATGGAGATGTTGGTGAATATGGCATAAGTGTTGGTGAAGATCGCGGTGATGATGATGGCCCCCGGCGGCGTTCCGGCGCCACAAGAAGTGAGGGGGAGAGAGCCCCCCTCTTTCTTCTTCTTCCTTGACCTTCTCCCTAGATGGGAGAAGGGTTTACCCTCTGGTCCATGGCCTCCATGGAGGCGGAGGGGCGAGAGCCCCTCCGAGATTGGATCTGTCTCTCTATCTCTCTCTGTTTCTGCGTTCTGGGATTCTGCCTTTCACCGTTTCTTATATATTCGGAGATCCGTAACTCCGATTGGATTGAAACCTTCGTTCTGATTTTTTCCCCGAAAATTAGCTTTCTTGCGGCCGAAGAAGAGCAGTAACCACCTTACAGGGGGCCCACGAAGGTCAGGGGCGCGCCCAGGGGGCTGGGGCGCGCCCCCTGCCTCGTGGCTCCCTCGGGCACCGTCTCGCGTTGATTTTCTTTCCATTTTTCACATATATTCCAAAAATATTCTCCTTCTGTTTTTATCCCGTTTGTACTCCGTTTGATATGGATTTTTTGTGAAACAAAAAACATGCAACAAACAGGAACTGGCACTGGGCACTGGATCAATATGTTAGTCCCAAAAAAATAGTACAAAAAGTTTCCAAATGTATATGAAAGTTGTAGAATATTGGCATGGAACAATCAAAAATTATAGATACGACGGAGACGTATAAATAGCATGCGAACCCTTACTTAACCTGATGACTAACTACCTTATATGTGTTGCAGGGATACAATGGGAAGCACTGAGGTTTAGAATCGAGGTTAGCACGTGCATGGTCCGTTGTCTAATAGCACATTGTTGCGCAATTGCAGGAACCATTCTAATATTTAGGTTTTTAACAATTTGGTCTTGCACATGTAGGTCCTGCTATCAGAGGTTTTAACCCACTGTTCGACCCTTTTTGCATATGGGGAAATGAGTTATCCATGAATATCAATCAAATCAAGAAACTCAGAAAGATTATTAGGTTAAAGAAATTAGCGACAAAAAACAACAAGATATTGTCTGTACAATGAAGAAGACATGAGTTCACTACAAGATGATACTAACTATTATACCTTGCCTTTTTTTATTCCTTTGCCCCCTTTCCAATATAGAGAAGATATTTATGCACATCCTTGTTTTCAAGCTTTTCCAAAGCAGTTCACTGATGATTACCTCTCAAATCACCTCTATGGTCAGGAGGCGAGGAAGGTTTTCATACAACACCCACGGTTCAATATTGAAGTATTTCTGAAGAGGACGAAGGCGGCCAATCATCCACAGGCACTGGCCTAAAGTTGCAAAGACCTTCAACATGAATGAAGGATCAATATTTGCCTTCCGCTTCAGCAGTTTTCCAGATGAGATGCATCTGTCTACCATCTATGATGCTAATTTCAAAAGGTTCTACATGTTGCATGTGAAACTTGATGCTGGTGCAGTTGTGTAATGGGGTAGCTGAGTGCTGAAGCTATATCATGTTGTACTCTGATGTATTTCAATTATGAAATTCTGCTTCCTTAATATGGAAATGAAATATATTATGTGCTTAATATGAATGTCAATTAGATTAATAAATGGATTATTAATAATAGGGCAATTAGCCTGCTAATGGCGAATTAGCCTGCTAATTGGGTTTTGCTATCGCAAACGGTTATTGAAAACCATGGGCGATGACCTTAGGCAATGCACATAATTTCTAGGAATAAACCGCGTTGGATCAATGAACAATCAACACGACTTTCTCTTGAAAATTGTTTGCGTTAGGCCAGCTTACGCAAATGTTTACCACATAAAATTGTGTGTGATGGACAACCTTTGCCACACCGTTTCTTCTACGGACCGTGTGTGATGCATTCAATAACGCAAACAATAAATTTTTTAATATCATGTGCAACGGCAACGCTATCATAAACGATTTAACGGGAAAAAATGTGTGTGATGTACCTATGAACGGAAACGTTTTCCTTGGAGCGACTGTGTGGGATGTACATACGAACGGAAACGTTTAGTGGGGACTGACTGTGTGGGATATACATACAAACGGAAACGTTTGGCGGGGACTGACTGTGTGGGATGTACTTGTGACTAGAAACAATTTCGCCTGTATAATTGTATTTTTTAGCTCTACTGTACGTATTTCCGTATTTCAGCACTCGCCGGTCTCACACGACCTCATTTTGCCGAGCGTGTGTGAAGGAAATATGCCCTAGAGGCAATAATAAAGTTATTATTTATTTCCTTATTTCATGATAAATGTTTATTATTCATGCTAGAATTGTATTAACCGGAAACATAATACATGTGTGAATACATAGACAAACATAGTGTCACTAGTATGCCTCTACTTGACTAGCTCATTGATCCAAGATGGTTAAGTTTCCTAAATATAGACATGAGTTGTTATTTGATCAATGGGATCGCATCATTAGGAGAATGATGTGATTGACTTGACCCATTCCGTTAGCTTAGCACTTGATCGTTTGTTTACTGCTATTGCTTTCTTCATAATTTATACATGTTCTTATGACTATGAGATTATGCAACTCCCGAATACCGGAGGAACACTTTGTGTGCTACCAAACGTCACAATGTAACTGGGTGATTATAAAGGTGCTCTATAGGTGTATCCGATGGTACTTGTTGAGTTGGCATAGATCAAGATTAGGATTTGTCACTCCGATTGTCGAAGAGGTATCTCTGGGCCCTCTCGGTAATACACATCAAGCCTTGCAAGCATTATAACTAATGAGTTAGTTACGGGGTGATGTATTACGGAACGAGTAAAGAGACTTGCCGATAACGAGATTGAACTAGGTATTGGATACCGACGATCGAATCTCGGGCAAGTAACATACCGATCACAAAGAGAACAACGTATAGTGTTGTGAGGTTTGACCGATAAAGATCTTCGTAGAATATGTAGGAACCAATATGAGCATCCAGGTTCCGCTATTGGTTATTGATTGGAGACGTGTCTCGGTCATGTATACATAGTTCTCGAACCCGTAGGGTCCGCACGCTTAAAGTTCTTTGATGATCAGTTTTATGAGTTTATATGTTTTGATGTACCGAAGGTAGTGCGGAGTACCGGATGTGATCACAGACATGACGAGGAGTCTCGAAATGGTCGAGACATAATGATTGGTATACTGGAAGCCTACATTTGGACATCGGAATAGTTCCGGGTGAAATCGGGATTTTACCGGAGTACCGGAGGGGTTACCGGAACCCCCCGGGGGCTAATGGGCCTTGTTGGGCCATAAGGGAAAGAGAGAGTGGCCGGCCTAGGGCAGGCAGCGCGCCCCTTCCCCCTGTCCGAATTGGACTAGGAGAAGGGGGGCGGCAGCCCCCTTTCCTTCTCTTTCTCTCCCTGCCTTTCCCCCTCCTAGTAGGAGTAGGAAAGGGAGGAATCCTACTCCTACTAGGAGGAGGATTCCTCCTCCTAGGTGCGCCAAAAAGGGCCGGACGGCCTCCCCCTTGCTCCTTTATATGCAGGGGCAGGGGGCACCTCTAGACACACAGGTTGATCACAAAGATCTCTTCCACCCGTGTGCGGTGCCCCCTCCACCATAATCCACCTCGGTCATACTGTAGCGGTGTTTAGGCGAAGCCCTGTTGCAGTAGCTTCATCAACATTGTCACCACGCCGTCGTGCTGACGAAACTCTTCCCTGAGCTCTACTGGATCATGAGTTCGCGGGACGTCACCGAACTGAATGTGTGCTGAACGCGGAGGTGCCGTATGTTCGGTACTGAGGATCGGTCGATCATGAAGACGTACGACTACATCAACCGTGTTGTCATAACGCTTCCGCTTAACGGTCTACGAGGGTACGTGGACTACACTCTCCCCTCTCGTTGCTATGCATCACCATGATCCTGTGTGTGCATAGGAATTTTTTTGAAATTACTATGTTCCCCAACAGTGGCATCCGAGCCAGGTTTTATGCGTAGATGTTATATGCACGAGTAGAACACAAGTGAGTTGTGGGCGATACAAGTCATACTGCTTACCAGCATGTCATACTTTGGTTCGGCGGTATTGTTGGATGAAGCAGCCCGGACCAACATTACGCGTACGCTTACGCAAGACTGGTTCTACCGACGTGCTTTGCACACAGGTGGCTGGCGGGTATCAGTTTCTCCAACTTTAGTTGAACCGAGTGTGGCTATGCCCGGTCCTTGGGAAGGTTAAAACAACACCAACTTGATGAACTATCATTGTGGTTTTGATGCGTAGGTAAGAACGGTTCTTGCTCAGCCCGTAGCAGCCACGTAAAACTTGCAACAACAAACTAGAGGATGTCTAACTTGTTTTTACAGGGCATGTTGTGATGTGATATGGTCAAGACATGATGCTATATTTATTGTATGAGATGATCATGTTTTGTAATGGAGTTATCGGCAACTGGCAGGATCCATATGGTTGTCGCTTTATTGTAAGCAATGCAATCGCCCTGTAATTGCTTTACTTTATCACTAAGCGGTAGCGATGGTTGTAGAAGCAATATCTGGCGAGACAACAACGATGCTACGATGGAGATCAAGGTGTCGCGCCAGTGACGATGGTGATCATGACGGTGCTTCGGAGATGGAGATCACAAGCACAAGATGATGACGGCCATATCATATCACTTATATTGTTGCATGTGATGTTTATCCTTTATGCATCTTATTCTGCTTTGTCTGACGGTAGCATTATAAGATGATCTCTCACTAAATTTCAAGATAAAAGTGTTCTCCCTGGGTATGCACCGTTGCCAAAGTTCGTCGTCCCGAGACACCACGTGATGATCAGGTGTGATAAGCTCTACGTCCATCTACAACAGGTGCAAGCCAGATTTGCACACGTAGAATACTCGGGTTAAACTTGACGAGCCTAGCATATGCAGATATCGCCTCCGAACACTGAGACCGAAAGGTCGAGTGTGAATCATATAGTAGATATGATCAACATAGTGATTTTCACCATTGACAACTACTCCATTTCACGTGATGATCGGTTATGTTTAGTTGATATGGATCATGTGATCACTTAGATGATTAGAGGGATGTCTATCTAAGTGGGAGTTCTTAAGTAATATGATTAATTGAACTTAAATTTATCATGAACTTAGTACCTGATAGTATTTTGCTTATCTATGTTGTTGTAGATAGATGGCCAGTGCTATTGTTCCGTTGAATTTTAATGCGTTCCTTGAGAAAGCAAAGTTGAAAGATGATGGTAGCAATTACACGGACTGGGTTCGTAACTTGAGGATTGTCCTCATTGCTGCACAGAAGAATTACATCCTGGAAGCACCGCTGGGTTCCAGGCCTGCTGCAGATGCTGCTGACAACGTTAAGAACGTTTGGCAGAGTAAAGATGATGACTACTCAATAGTTCAGTGTGCCATGCTTTACGGCTTAGAACCGGGACTTCAAAGACGTTTTGAACGTCATGGAGCATATGAGATGTTTCAGGAGTTGAAGTTAATATTTCAAGCAAATGCCCGGATTGAGAGATATGAACTCTCCAATAAGTTCTATAGCTGCAAGATGGAGGAGAATAGTTCTGTCAGTGAGCATATACTCAAAATGTCTGGGTGTCATAACCACTTGACTCAACTGGGAGTTAATCTTCCTGTTGACAGTGTCATTGACAGAGTTCTTCAATCACTGCCACCAAACTACAAAAGCTTCGTGATGAACTATAATATGCAAGGGACGAATAAGACTATTCCCGAGCTCTTCGCGATGCTAAAGGCTGCGGAGGTAGAAATCAAGAAGGAGCATCAAGTGTTGATGGTCAATAAAACCACCAGTTTCAAGAAAAAGGGAAAATGGAAGAAGGGGAACTTCAAGAAGAACGGCAAACAAGTTGCTGCTCAGGAGAAGAAACCCAAGTCTGGACCTAAGCCTGAGACTGAGTGCTTCTACTGCAAACAGACTGGTCACTAGAAGCGGAATTGCCCCAAGTATTTGACGGATAACAAGGATGGCAAGGTGAACAAAGGTATATGTGATATACATGTTATTGATGTGTACCTTACCAGAGCTCGCAGTAGCACCTGGGTATTTGATACTAGTTCTGTTGCTATTATTTGCAACTCAAAACAGGGACTACGGATTAAGCGAAGACTGGCTAAGGACGAGGTGACGATGCACGTGGGAAATGGTTCCAAAGTCGATGTGATCGTCGTCGGGATGCTACCTCTACAGCTACCTTCAGGATTAGCTTTAGACCTAAATGATTGTTATTTGGTGCCAGCGTTGAGCATGAACATTATATGTGGATCTTGTTTGATGCGAGACGGTTATTCATTTAAATCTAAGAATAATGGTTGTTCTATTTATATGAGTAATATCTTTTATGGTCATGCACCCTTAAAGAGTGGTCTATTCTTGTTGAATCTCGATAGTAGTGATACACATATTCATAATGTTGAAGCCAAAAGATGCAGAGTTGATAATGATAGTGCAACTTATTTGTGGCACTGCCGTTTGGGTCATATTGGTATAAAGCGCATGAAGAAACTCCATACTGATGGACTTTTGGAATCACTTGATTATGAATCACTTGGTACTTGCGAACCATGCCTTATGGGCAAGATGACTAAAATGCCGTTCTCCGGAACTATGGAGCGAGCAACAGATTTGTTGGAAATCATACATACTGATGTATGTGGTCCGGTGAATATTGAGGCTCGCGACGGGTATCGTTATTTTCTCAGCTTCACAGATGATTTGAGCAGATATGGGTATATCTACTTAATGAAACATAAGTCTGAAACATTTGAAAAGTTCAAGAATTTCAGAGTGAAGTGGAAAATCATCGTAACAAGAAAATAAAGTTTCTACGATCTGATCATGGAGGTGAATATTTGAGTTACGAGTTTGGCCTACAATTGAAACAATGCGGAATAGTTTCGCAACTCACTACACCCAGAACACCACAGGGCAATGGTGTGTCTGAACATCGTAATCATACTTTACTAGATATGGTGCGATCTATGATGTCTCTTACTGACTTACCGCTATCGTTTTTGGGTTATGCTTTAGAGAAGACTGCATTTACGTTAAATAGGGCACCATCAAAATCCGTTGAGACGACGCCTTATGAACTATGGTTTGGCAAGAAACCAAAGTTGTCATTTCTTAAAGTTTGGTGATGCGATGCTTATGTGAAAAAGCTTCAACCTGATAAGCTCGAACCCAAATCGGAGAAATGTGTCTTCATCGGATACCCAAAGGAAACTATTGGGTACACCTTCTATCACAGATCCGAAGGCAAGATATTCGTTGCTAAGAATGGATCCTTTCTAGAGAAGGAGTTTCTCTCGAAAGAAGTGAGTGGGAGGAAAGTAGAACTTGATGAGGTAACTGTACCTGCTCCCTTATTCGAAAGTAGTTCATCACAGAAACTGGTTCCTATGACATCTACACCAATTAGTGAGGAAGCTAATGATGATGATCATGAAACTTCAGATCAAGTTGCTACCGAACCTCGTAGGTCAACCAGAGCAAGATCCACACCAGAGTGGTACGGTAATCCAGTTCTGGAGGTCATGTTACTTGACCATGACGAACCTACGAACTGTGAGGAAGCGATGATGAGTCCAGATTCCGCAAAGTGGCTTGAGGCCATGAAATCTGAGATGGGGTCCATTTATGAGAACAAAGTGTGGACTTTGGTTGACTTGCCCGATGATCGACAAGCCATCGAGAACAAATGGATCTTCAAGAAGAAGACAGACGCTGGCGGTATTGTTACTGTCTACAAAGCTCGATTTGTTGCAAAAGGTTTTTGACAAGTTCAAGGAGTTGACTACGATGAGACCTTCTCACCCATAGCGATGCTTAAGTCCGTCTGAATCATGTTAGCAATTGCTGCATTTTATGATTATGAAATTTGGCAAATGGATGTAAAGACTACATTCCTGAATGGATTTCTGGAAGAAGAGTTGTATATGATGCAACCTGAAGGTTTTATCGATCCAAACGGAGCTAACAAAGTATGCAAGCTCCAGCGATCCATTTATGGACTAGTGCAAGCCTCTCGGAGTTGGAATAAACGTTTTGATAGTGTGATCAAAGCATATGGTTTTATACAGACTTTTGGAGAAGCATGTATTTACAAGAAAGTGAGTTGGAGCTCTGTAGCATTTCTAATATTATATGTGGATGACATATTGTTGAATGGAAATGATATAGAATTTCTGGACAGCATAAAAGGATACTTGAATAAAAGTTTTTCAATGAAAGACCTCGGTGAAGCTGCTTATATATTGGGCATCAAGATTTATAGAGATAGATCAAGATGATTAATTGGACTTTCACAAAGCACATACCTTGATAAAGTTTTTAAGAAGTTCAAAATGGATCAAGCTAAGAAAGGGTTCTTCCTGTGTTACAAGGTGTGAAGTTGAGTAAGAATCAGTGCTCGACCACTGCAGAAGATAGAGAGAAAATGAAAAGTGTTCCCTATGCTTCAACCATAGGCTCTATCATGTATGCAATGCTATGTACTAGACCTGATGTGTGCCTTGCTATTAGCTTAGCAGGGAGGTACCAAAGTAATCCAGGAGTGGACCACTGGACAGCGGTCAAGAACATCCTGAAGTACCTGAAAAGGACCAAGGATATGTTTCTCATTTATGGAGGTGACAAAGAGCTCATCGTAAATGGTTACGTTGATGCAAGCTTTGACACTGATCCGGACGATTCTAAATCGCAAACCAGATATGTGTTTATATTAAACGGTGGAGCTATCAGTTGGAGCAGTTCTAAACAGAGCGTCGTGGCGGGATCTACATGTGAAGCAGAGTACATTGCTGCTTCGGAAGCAGCGAATGAAGGAGTCTGGATGAAGGAGTTCATATCCGATCTAGGTGTCATACCTAGTGCATCGGGTCCAATGAAAATCTTTTGTGACAATACTAGTGCAATTGCCTTGGCAAAAGAATCCAGATTTCACAAAATAACCAAGCACATCAAGAGACGCTTCAACTCCATCCGGGATCAAGTCCGGGTGGGAGATATAGAGATTTGCAAGATACATACAGAACTAAATGTTGCAGACCCGTTGACTAAGCCTCTTCCACGAGTAAAACATGATCAGCACCAAGGCTCCATGGGTGTTTGATGTCTACTACACAACCTTCTTCTTGTAGACGTTGTTGGGCCTCCAAGTGCAGAGGTTTGTAGGACAGTAGCAAATTTCCCTCAAGTGGATGACCTAAGGTTTATCAATCCGTGGGAGGCGTAGGATGAAGATGGTCTCTCTGAAGCAACCCTGCAACCAAATAACAAAGAGTCTCTTGTGTCCCCAACACACCCAATACAATGGTAAATTGTATAGGTGCACTAGTTCGGCGAAGAGATGGTGATACAACTGGTATATGGATAGTTGATAATAGTTTTTGTAATCTGAAAATAAAAAAACAGCAAGGTAACGAATGATAAAAGTGAGCGCAAACGGTATTGCAATGCGTTGAAACAAGGCCTAGGGTTCGTTCTTTCGCTAGTGCAAGTTCCCTCAACAATAATAACATAATTGGATCATATAACTATCCCTCAACATGCAACAAAGAGTCACTCCAAAGTCACTAATAGTGGAGAACGAACGAAGAAATTATGGTAGGGTACGAAACCACCTCAAAGTTATTCTTTCCAATCAATCCGTTGGGCTATTCCTATAAGTGTCACAAATAGGCCTAGAGTTCGTACTAGAATAACACCTTAAGACACAAATCAACCAAAACCCTAATGTCACCTAGATACTCCAATGTCACCTCAAGTATCTGTCGGTATGATTATACGATATGCATCACACAATCTCAGATTCATCTATTCAACCAACACAAAGGACCTCAAAGAGTGCCCCAAAGTTCTACCGGAGAATCTGTAACATCCCAAATTTGCAATTTGGAATGTCAAACACTAGATCATCATGCATAGCATATTTTCTTGCATTTTGGGTCGATCCTAGAAATTTCACGCAAGTCAAGGACCTTCGGAGAGAGTTGGAGATTTCGTTATTTTCATATTTGAGAGTTTTCTCAAATTTTGAAAAAAGAGGATCATTTAATTTATTTATTTCATCTTCAATTATTTTTCCAATATCAAAAATATAAGAAAGGGAATAATATGACTTTCCCAAATTTAGGAAAAATGAAGATTTAATGAATAAATCAAATTTTGGTTTTGCCGGAGTTTTGTTTGCTTTTTATTTGGATAGGGAAAAATGCGTGTTTTCAAAAATTGCATTTTAGGCCTGGAGTAAAGTTCATTTTGTTTGACTTGTTGTCAGGAGTCGGGGAAATTTTACTTTAGGTTTTTCGGAGTTCGCTTAGTTAGTTTTCTTTTTGTTTTTCTGCGCGGAACCGTTAAAAAAAATCTTCGCAGCGCCTTGGGCCAAGGCCCAGCCAGCAGGCCGGCCGGCCAGGCCCCAGCCTCCCTGCGCGCGTGCGCCAGTGCCAGGCGCCAGGCGCCAGGCGCCAGGCCGCCGCCTCGCCTCTTAGCCGAGTCCCTCTAGGACTCTAGGCTAGCCCCCTTTCCTTGTTTTGTTTTCCCTCTTTTGCTTGCCCCCTACCCCAAGTAAACACCCCTCCCCATCCAATATAAATACCAACACCCCCCCTCTCCTCACATCAAAACCCAAGCCCCTCTCCTCCTAAGCCGCAGCAAGCAGCAGCGCGCAGCCCCAAGCCGCCGCCTTAGCCGCGCCGCCGCCGCCATAGCCGCGCCGCCCCGAGCCTAAGCCACCGCCGCCGCCCTTAGCCGCCGCCGCCCGGAGCCCGCCTCCCGAGGTAGCCGCGCCTCTTTTTCTTTCCCGATCCGGTTTTTCCTAAAAGAACCATTCCGTTTTCTCTCCGATTCTTTTCTTTTCCTTCCGGTTTTTGTTTCGGTTTTCTTCCAAAACCCTAGATCGGTTTTCCGTTTCTTTTCCACGCATGATTTGGAGTTAGCAGCTGTAGTGCATGCATCGAAAACATGGAGACATTTCCTCATTGGAAATCATTATGAGGTGTACACGGATCATAAGAGCTTCAAGTACATTTTCACGCAGAAGGAGTTGAACCTCAGACAGAGGAGATGGTTGGAGCTCATCAAGGATTATGATATGAGATTGCATTACCATCCCGGAAAAGCTAATGTTGTAGCTGACGCATTGAGCCGCAAGAGCCATGTCAATACTCTAATGACGAGGAAAATACCCAAGGAGTTAGCAGAAAACCTCCGTGAGCTATGTTTGGAAATAGTTTCGAGAGGCTATGTAGCAGCATTGGAGATTCAGTCAACACTGATGGATAAGATCAGAGAAGCTCAGAAATCTGACAAGGAGATTGCTGCTATAAAAGAGAAATTGAGTGAAGGAAAAGCAAAGGGATTTCGTGAGGATGAGCACGATACCCTATGGTTTGAGGACCGTGTTTATGTGCCCAATGACCCGGAGATCAGGAAGTTGATTTTGCAAGAGGCACATGATTCACCGTATTCGATTCACCCAGGGAATACCAAGATGTATTTGGATTTGAAGGAAACATTCTGGTTGACCGGAATGAAGAAGGATATTGCAGCATATGTAGCAGTTTGTGACGTATGTCAGAGAGTAAAGGCAGAGCATCAGAAGCCAGCAGGATTATTACAACCATTGCCGATACCCGAGTGGAAGTGGGATATAGGCATGGATTTTATCACAGGACTACCCAGGATAAAAGCAGGCTATGAATCGATATGGGTAGTAGTTGATCGTTTGACAAAGGTAGCACACTTCATTCCAGTTAAGACCACTTACACCAGTGCTAAGTTGGCGAAGATATACATGACTAGGATCATTTGTTTGCATGGAGTTCCGAGGAGTATCGTATCAGATAGAGGAACCCAATTTACCTCAAAGTTTTGGAATCAGTTGCATGAAACTTTAGGAACCAGACTAGAGTTCAGCACAACTTTTCATCCGCAGACAGATGGACAGACCGAGAGAGTCAATCAGATTCTGGAAGATATGCTGAGAGCTTGTGCACTAGATTATGGATCTAGCTGCGACGATAACTTGCCGTATGCGGAGTTTTCTTATAACAACAGTTACCAAACCAGTTTGAAGATGGCACCCTTCAAAGCTTTATACGGAAGGAGGTGCAGGACACCATTGTCATGGGACGAAGTTGGAGACCGTCAATTCTTTGGACCAGATTTTATTAAGGAGTCTGAACGGAAAGTTAAGTTGATTCGCGATAGGCTCAAGGTAGCCCAGTCCAGGCAGAAGAGCTATGCAGATTCTAAACGCAAGGAGAAAGTCTACGAAACCGGAGACAGAGTTTATCTTCGAGTATCCCCACTTCGAGGAGTTAAGCGCTTTGGAGTTAAGGGAAAGTTAGCACCGCGTTTCGTTGGACCGTACAAGATCTTGCAACGTATGGGAGAAGTCGTTTATAGGTTGGAATTACCAGAGGAGCTGTCAGGAGTTCATGATGTATTCCATGTTTCTCAGCTGAAGCAATGTCATGCCGAGATGGCGGAGGTACCGCTAAGAGATACCGTGCCACTCGAAGCGATTCAGTTGAAGGACGACTTAACATATGAGGAGAAGCCAGTCAAGATTCTCGATTATGCCAGCAGAGTTACTCGCAACAAGATTATCAAGTTTTGTAAAGTTCAGTGGAACCACCACTCACAGGATGAAGCCACTTGGGAGAGAGAAGAAGATTTGCTCAAGGACCACCCTCACCTATTTTCTAGCCAACCCAAATCTCGAGGGCGAGATTCATCTTAAGGGGGTAGGTTTGTAACATCCCAAATTTGCAATTTGGAATGTCAAACACTAGATCATCATGCATAGCATATTTTCTTGCATTTTGGGTCGATCCTAGAAATTTCACGCAACTCAAGGACCTTCGGAGAGAGTTGGAGATTTCGTTATTTTCATATTTGAGAGTTTTCTCAAATTTTGAAAAAAGAGGATCATTTGATTTATTTATTTCATCTTCAATTATTTTTCCAATATCAAAAATATAAGAGAGGGAATAATATGACTTTCCCAAATTTAGGAAAAATGAAGATTTAATGAATAAATCAAATTTTGGTTTTGCCGGAGTTTTGTTTGCTTTTTATTTGGATAGGGAAAAATGCGTGTTTACAAAAATTGTATTTTAGGCCCGGAGTAAAGTTCATTTTGTTCGACTCGTTGTCAGGAGTCGGGGAAAATTTACTTTAGGTTTTTCGGAGTTTGCTTAGTTAGTTTTCTTTTTGTTTTTCTGCGCGGAACCGTTAAAAAAAATCTTCGCAGCGCCTTGGGCCAAGGCCCAACCAGCAGGCCGGCCGGCCAGGCCCCAGCCTCCCTGCGCGCGTGCGCCAGCGCCAGGCGCCAGGCGCCAGGCCGCCGCCTCGCCTCTTAGCTGAGTCCCTCTAGGACTCTAGGCTAGCCCCCTTTCCTTGTTTTGTTTTCCCTCTTTTGCTTGCCCCCTACCCCAAGTAAACACCCCTCCCCATCCTATATAAATACCAACACCCCCCCCATCTCCTCACATCGAAACCCAAGCCCCTCTCCTCCTAAGCCGCAGCAAGCAGCAGCGCGCAGCCCCAAGCCGCCGCCTTAGCCGCGCCGCCCCGCACCTAAGCCGTCGCCGCCGCCCTTAGCCGCCGCCGCCCGGAGCCCGCCTCCTGAGGTAGCCGCGCCACTCTTTTTCTTCCCCGGTCCGGTTTTTCCTAAAAGAACCGTTCTGTTTTCTCTCCGATTCTTTTCTTTTCCTTCCGGTTTTTGTTTCGGTTTTCTTCTGAAACCCTAGATCGGTTTTCCGTTTCTTTTTCGGTTTCTTTTCCGAAAACCCTAGGTCGGTTTTCGTTCTTCTTTCGGACCGTTCGTCTCAACGAACGTGATCACCGATTCTTTCCCGGTTAACGAACGTCCATTCGTTTAACCGTTCGTCTCTTTTCTTCTCGTCGGATTTATTCCGCGTTCTTTCCGATCGCGATCTCAGATCCGATCTTTGTTCTAGTCTTTCTTCTCGCTCGTTTATCGGAATCAGGTGATTCAAGCGCCTGGAGTTTCGTTTCGAAACCGCCGTTCCGTCTAATCAACTTAAATAAGTTTTTGCCCCGGTAAAATTTGACCTAGATTTAACTTGCTAGAACCGAGTTGTTTTCTTCCGCCGTTTGTTTTCCGTTTCTTTGTTCGGTTCATTCTTTCTTTGCAACCGAAGTTCTTAAGTTGAACTTTCTGGTTCGTTCTCTTGTTCGAGTTTTACCTGTGCATTAGTTGAGTACTTATTGTGTGCTTGTTGTTTGTCTGCGATAGATCACCCGGATTGCGCCGCTTGTTACTTCGAAACCCTAGGTCTCACGGATCATCATCAAGGCAAGTAACACTTTGATCATACCTTTTCTACAACCCATGTTTTATTGCATTAGATCAATCCTCTCACATTGCATGATTAGGATCTAATTAAATTGAGGGATGGGAAGTAGATGAGGTAGTACCTATTACCTTTATTATTATGAAACCTTTGGGAGTTACTTCTACGCTTGCTATTTATGCCATGCTATGCTAGTAGACGTGGATTGGGTGAGTGATATCCATGAAAGATGTGAGTTGATAATTTTAATGGTTTATCTAAGGTGGCAACCTAACACACATCTGGGTGGATTGAGGCACCTGATGTCTATCAGGACTTGCCTGTTTTTTATTTTGGACCGCCACCCAGGCTCAAAGGGATCATAAGATCTTTCATGCTAGAAACTTCCATGTGCAGCCACAAGCCATTATGGGATCTGGCATAGTTGACTAAGTCGTGCGAACTCTTACGGGTAGACTAGCAGATGTAGGGGAAAGTAGGTGTACCGGTCTACCCACATGTAAGGTGCTAGCGCTTCTGAAAGACTGTGTCTCGGTCATCCGTCTTCTCAAACACCCTGCAGTGCGAGAAACCAAACGGAGGCGATCGAGTCTTGTGGGGAAAAGTGCGCAAACCTCTGCAGAGTGTAACAAACTAATCATGATTAGCCGTGTCCCCGGTTATGGACAACTTGAGTATCTAGTACTTGAATATCATGTGAATCTCAACATGTTACTTCTAATTAATGTTGTTGGGTTTTTAATTGTTCACGTAATTGGGATCGGAATGCTGTCAACCATTCTCGATGTTTAACAACTACCATGATAGTTAAATAAATTTATTCCTTTGCAGTAGGGAAAAATTGGCTTTACGCAAAACTGTAACCATAGAGCTTTCCACCAGCCATATATGCATATAGTATAGCTGTTTCATTCCATTACTCTCTATGTGTTACATTGCCAGCATATTCCATGTGCTGACCTGTTTTCGGGCTGCAACTTTCATGTTGCAGACTTTTCAGATGGCGAGTAAGGTGCTTTTAGGTCGTGGTTCTATACTCAGTGATGCCATTGGAGTGATGGACCCATTTATCTTCCAAGTCTTCCGCTGTTATCGACACTAGATGGCCTTAAGCCATATTTATTGTAATAAGTTCTCTTTTGAGACAACGATGTAATAAGTGTGTGATTGCCACTCTGCTATAAATCCTACGATGTACTGTATGGTGTCAGCATTACTGATCCAGGGATGACACCTGAGCACAGAGCACTTGTTCCATTCGGGTCGGGTCGCTACAGAGATGGTATCAGAGCACACGCTGACTGTAGGACACGACCACTAAGTTAAAGCCATAGATCACCATTCTCTTCTCACTTTCTAACTCCTCATCTTTTCTACTCTTTTAGGATGACGAACGCGAAGATTAAGTACGCTCAACCGGATGAAGGCACACCATTTGGATTTCACCTGAAGGAAGTCACCAAGTACCTGAACATTGGACTACCAAGCTTCACGGGAACCTTCAACGCCACTCTGCCTGAAGAGGAGCGCTGGAAGATTCAAGCTCACGTTCCGGGAAGGACATTCGCGCCAATCACGAATCCCATAGATAGTATTTTCAATGCACCAACCTGGAGTCTGGGAAGGAGCATGGCAGCTCATATCACCATAGGACGCATTGGAGAAGTTTATCAAGAAGACCTCAAGGACACTATCTACCAGATTTGCGGACGCCGAGATGAACAATGGGAGTTAGTCAGCACTAAGAAGGATAGATCCATTGCATCTTTCATCCAAGAGTTAAACCAGCACATTCGACGCCACGAGAACCAGATGTGCAATGATATGATAGAGTTGAAGAATGCGAAGGCAAGGATCATCGAGCTAGAAGGAGAACTGAAGTCTACACGCAAGGACTACATGGAGGAAATCGTAGCTCTAGCAAGACACAATGGCGATCTTAAGCAGGAGATTGAAGAACTCAAGGAGAAGTTAGCATCCAAAGAGGAAGACGAGTATGTCGCATGTCCGGACAACTACATCATCATTGACGACACCGATTCGGATCCAAGTGAACCCGACTTTGAAGACGAAGCTGGAGCAGATATCATGGAGTCTTCCACCGGTTCAAATTTCTAGATGACCACCAAATAGTAGTAGTATCCCCCCCCATGTAAACATTATAGTCGAGCACTTTTGCGATAGTTTTAGACCGATTGTAAGCCCTTGTTTGATTGAATGAAGTGATTTTGTGTGCATTTGCTCATGTGCATTGGGGTAGTGTTTTCCCTTTAGACCTCACTCTATTCTTAATTCTCGTCTTTTCTAAACCCTCAGATGCCTCTGAGACATGACAATGGATTCCCACCGGAGCTCACTCAGTTGATCCAGCAACAGAATCAATTGATGCAGATGTTAGTCCAGAACCAGCAGAACAACAATAACAACCCACCACCACCACCACCTGTTGACCACTTAGCCCGTTTCCTTAGGCTGAATCCGCCGGTGTTTTCCAGTAGCACCGAGCCAATAGTAGCAGACGATTGGCTCCGCAAGATAGGAAGGGAGTTGACCACTGCAGGATGCACGGATGGTGAGAAAGTGAAGTTTGCCGCTCACCAGCTTGACGGACCCGCGGCAGCATGGTGGGAGAATTTCACAGCCACTTACCCAGTCGACACTGTCACATGGGATCAGTTTCAGCAAGCTTTTCGCACTGCCCATGTTTCAGCAGGAGCTATGGCCATAAAGAAGCGTGAGTTTCACAACTTACGCCGAGGAGGAAGGACAGTTGGCCAGTACGTTGACGATTTCAGCAAGTTAGCACGTTATGCCCCAGATGACGTTGCTACGGATGCAGCTAAGCAGGAGAAGTTTCTGGAAGGACTGAATGATGAACTAAGCATGCAGTTGATGGTAGCGAGTTTCAACAACTACCAGGAGTTGGTAGATCGTGCCATCATGATTGAAAGGAAGCAACAGCAGATTGAGAACCGCAAGAGGAAGTATGGACAGGGGAAGTATAACTCTGGAGCCCAGCAGAAGCCCCGTTTTGCCCCTAAACCGGGATTTCAGTTTCAGCATACCCATGGAGGAGGTAGTTCGCACAACCATAATGGCCACAAAAATGGTAATGGGAATGGAGGAAGCAATGGCCAGAACCGGACCACCCCATCGACCCCAACCAAGAGAGATATGAGTCAAGTCACCTGTTTCAAGTGTTCCAAGACCAGACATTATGCCAATGAATGTCCCGAAGGCCAGAATGGAAATGGCAATGGAAGCTCTGGGAAGAAGTCGAACCCTTTCAATAGGGGACAGGTGAACCACGTTAATGTGGAGGAGGTTGAAGATCAGCCCGATGTTGTAATCGGTAAGTTTTTGGTTAAGTCATTTACCGCACTCGTTCTTTTCGATACTGGTGCATCGCATTCATACATATCAAGGGGATTTGTGGAAAAGTATAGCCTGCCCACTAGGATTCTTAAAACACCTATGCTAGTAAGCTCGCCAGGAGCAGAGTACATGGCCAGATAAGGATGTTTCCAAGTACCATTAAGTATAGGAAGGCATGTTTTCCCAACAGATTTAATTATTCTGGAATCCCAAGGTCTGGATGTGATTCTTGGTATGGATTGGCTGTCGATGTATGGAGGAAACATCGATTGTGCTAGTAAGACAATTTTGCTTACCACACCAGAAGGAAGAAGGATCAAGTATGTATCCCGGCATGTGCCAAACAGGACACAAGTGAACTGCTTAACAGGAGTTGTGCAAGAGGAAGTACCAGTGGTGAAGGATTTTCCTGATGTATTTCCTGAGGAATTACCAGGCATGCCACCGGATAGAGACATTGAGTTTTTGATTGAGTTATTGCCAGGTACAGGCCCAATATCGAAGCGACCGTACCGGATGCCAGCAAAGGATTTGGTGGAAATTAAGAATCAGATTAAGGAGTTATTGGATAAAGGTTACATTCGCCCAAGTTCTTCGCCTTGGGGATCACCCGTACTTCTAGTGGAAAAGAAGGATGGATCATTAAGGATGGTTGTACATTATCGGGGATTGAATGAAGTAACCATCAAGAACAAGTACCCACTGCCAATGATCAACGATCTGTTTGATCGGTTGCAAGGAGCTAAAGTGTTTTCCAAGATCGATTTGCGATCAGGGTACCATCAATTGAAGATTCGAGAGCAGGACATACCTAAGACAGCATTCACCACAATATATGGATTGTATGAGTATACCGTTATGTCATTTGGATTGACCAACGCACCTGCCTATTTTATGAACCTGATGAACAAAGTGTTTATGGAGTTTTTGGATAAGTTCGTCGTAGTGTTCATTGATGACATCCTGGTTTATTCAAAGAATGAAGAGGAGCATAAGGAACATTTGCGTTTGGTTTTGGAGAAGCTCAGAGAACATCAGTTATATGCCAAATTCAGCAAATGCGAGTTTTGGTTGAAGGAAGTTGGATTCCTCGGACACGTTATATCCGGAGAAGGTATAGCAGTTGACCCCACTAAGGTTGAGACTGTAACCGAATGGGAATCACCAACGACAGTTGGAGAGATCCGGAGTTTTCTTGGACTCGCAGGATACTACCGGAGGTTTATTGAGAATTTCTCCAAGATTGCGAAGCCTATGACGGAGTTGTTGAAGAAGGATACTAAGTTCAAATGGACTGAGGAGTGTGAGGCTAGTTTCCAGGAGTTGAAGAAACGTTTGGTCACCTCACCAGTATTGATTTTGCCAGATCAGACCAAGGATTATGAGGTGTATTGCGACGCTTCACGTCAAGGACTGGGAGCAGTGCTTATGCAGGAAGGAAGAGTTGTTTCGTATGCTTCACGGCAACTGAAGCCTCATGAGTTGAATTATGCCACGCATGATTTGGAGTTAGCAGCCGTAGTGCATGCATTGAAAACATGGAGACATTTCCTCATTGGAAATCATTGTGAGGTGTACACGGATCACAAGAGCTTGAAGTACATTTTCACGCAGAAGGAGTTGAACCTCAGACAGAGGAGATGGTTGGAGCTCATCAAGGATTATGATATGAGATTGCATTACCATCCCGGAAAAGCTAATGTTGTAGCTGACGCATTGAGCCGCAAGAGCCATGTCAATACTCTAATGACGAGGAAAATACCCAAGGAGTTAGCAGAAAACCTCTGTGAGCTATGTTTGGAAATAGTTCCGAGAGGCTATGTAGCAGCATTGGAGATTCAGTCAACACTGATGGATAAGATCAGAGAAGCTCAGAAATCTGACAAGGAGATTGCTGCTATAAAAGAGAAATTGAGCGAAGGAAAAGCAAAGGGATTTCGTGAGGATGAGCACGATACCCTATGGTTTGAGGACCATGTTTATGTGCCCAATGACCCGGAGATCAGGAAGTTGATTTTGCAAGAGGCACATGATTCACCGTATTCGATTCACCCAGGGAATACCAAGAAGTATTTGGATTTGAAGGAAACATTCTGGTGGACCGGAAAGAAGAAGGATATTACAGCATATGTAGCAGTTTGTGACGTATGTCAGAGAGTAAAGGCAGAGCATCAGAAGCCAGCAGGATTATTACAACCATTGCCGATACCCGAGTGGAAGTGGGATATAGGCATGGATTTTATCACAGGACTACCCAGGATAAAAGCAGGCTATGAATCGATATGGGTAGTAGTTGATCGTTTGACAAAGGTAGCACACTTCATTCCAGTTAAGACCATTTACACCAGTGCTAAGTTGGCGAAGATATACATGACTAGGATCATTTGTTTGCATGGAGTTCCGAGGAGTATCGTATCAGATAGAGGAACCCAATTTACCTCAAAGTTTTGGAATCAGTTGCATGAAACTTTAGGAACCAGACTAGAGTGCAGCACAGCTTTTCATCCGCAGACAGATGGACAGACCGAGAGAGTCAATCAGATTCTGGAAGATATGGTGAGAGCTTGTGCACTAGATTATGGATCTAGCTGCGACGATAACTTGCCGTATGCGGAGTTTTCTTATAACAATAGTTACCAAACCAGTTTGAAGATGGCACCTTTCGAAGCTTTATACGGAAGGAGGTGCAGGACACCGTTGTCATGGGACGAAGTTGGAGACCGTCAATTCTTTGGACCAGATTTTATTAAGGAGTCTGAACGGAAAGTTAAGTTGATTTGCAATAGGCTCAAGGTAGCCCAGTCCAGGCAGAAGAGCTACGCAGATTCTAAACGCAAGGAGAAAGTCTACGAAACCAGAGACAGAGTTTATCTTCGAGTATCCCCACTTCGAGGAGTTAAGCGCTTTGGAGTTAAGGGAAAGTTAGCACCGCGTTTCGTTGGACCGTACAAGATCTTGCAACGTATGGGAGAAGTCGCTTATAGGTTGGAATTACCAGAGGAGCTGTCAGGAGTTCATGATGTATTCCATGTTTCTCAGCTGAAGCAATGTCATGCCGAGATGGCGGAGGTACCGCTAAGAGATACCGTGCCACTCGAAGCGATTCAGTTGAAGGACGACTTAACATATGAGGAGAAGTCAGTCAAGATTCTCGATTATGCCAGCAGAGTTACTCGCAGCAAGATTATCAAGTTTTGTAAAGTTCAGTGGAACCACCACTCAGAGGATGAAGCCACCTGGGAGAGAGAAGAAGATTTGCTCAAGGACCACCCTCACCTATTTTCTAGCCAACCCGAATCTCGAGGGCGAGATTCATCTTAAGGGGGTAGGTTTGTAACATCCCAAATTTGCAATTTGGAATGTCAAACACTAGATCATCATGCATAGCATATTTTCTTGCATTTTGGGTCGATCCTAGAAATTTCACGCAACTCAAGGACCTTCGGAGAGAGTTGGAGATTTCGTAATTTTCATATTTGAGAGTTTTCTCAATTTTTGAAAAAAGAGGATCATTTGATTTATTTATTTCATCTTCAATTATTTTTCCAATATAAAAAATATAAGAGAGGGAATAATATGACTTTCCCAAAATTAGGAAAAATGAAGATTTAATGAATAAATCAAATTTTGGTTTTGCCGGAGTTTTGTTTGCTTTTTATTTGGATAGGGAAAATGCGTGTTTACAAAAATTGCATTTTAGGCCCGGAGTAAAGTTCATTTTGTTCGACTCGTTGTCAGGAGTCGGGGAAAATTTACTTTAGGTTTTTTGGAGTTCGCTTAGTTAGTTTTCTTTTTGTTTTTCTGCGCGGAACCGTTAAAAAAAATCTTCGCAGCGCCTTGGGCCAAGGCCCAGCCAGCAGGCCGGCCGGCCAGGCCCCAGCCTCCCTGCGCGCGTGCGCCAGCGCCAGGCGCCAGGCGCCAGGCCGCCGCCTCGCCTCTTAGCCGAGTCCCTCTAGGACTCTAGGCTAGCCCCCTTTCCTTGTTTTGTTTTCCCTCTTTTGCTTGCCCCCTACCCCAAGTAAACACCCCTCCCCATCCTATATAAATACCAACACCCCCCCTCTCCTCACATCAAAACCCAAGCCCCTCTCCTCCTAAGCCGCAGCAAGCAGCAGTGCGCAGCCCCAAGCCGCCGCCTTAGCTGCGCTGCCGCCGCCATAGCCGCGCCGCCGCCGCCATAGTCGCGCCGCCCCGCGCCTAAGCCGCCGCCGCCGCCCTTAGCCGCCGCCGCCCGGAGCCCGCCTCCCGAGGTAGCCGCGCCTCTCTTTTTCTTCCCCGGTCCGATTTTTCCTAAAAGAACCATTCCGTTTTCTCTCCGATTCTTTTCTTTTCCTTCCGGTTTTTGTTTCGGTTTTCTTCCGAAACCCTAGATCAGTTTTCCGTTTCTTTTTCGGTTTCTTTTCCGAAAACCCTAGATCGGTTTTCGTTCTTCTTTCGGACCGTTCGTCTCAATGAACGTGATCACCGATTCTTTCCCGGTTAACGAACGTCCGTTCATTTAACCGTTCGTCTCTTTTCTTTTCGTCAGATTTATTTCGCGTTCTTTCCGATCGCGATCTCAGATCCGATCTTCGTTCTAGTCTTTCTTCTCGCTCGTTTATCGGAATCAGGTGATTCAAGCGCCTGGAGTTTCGTTTCGAAACCGTCGTTCCGTCTAATCAACTTAAACAAGTTTTTGCCCCGGTAAAATTTGACCTAGATTTAACTTGCTAGAACCGAGTTGTTTTCTTCCGCCGTTTGTTTTCCGTTTCTTTATTCGGTTCGTTCTTTCTTTGCAACCGGAGTTCTTAAGTTGAACTTTCTGGTTCGTTCTCTTGTTTGAGTTTTACCTGTGCATTAGTTGAGTACTTATTGTGTGCTTGTTGTTTGTCTGTGATAGATCACCCGGATTGCGCCGCTTGTTACTTCGAAACCCTAGGTCTCGTGGATCATCAGCAAGGCAAGTAACACTTTGATCATACCTTTTCTACAACCCATGTTTTATTGCATTAGATCAATCCTCTCACATTGCATGATTAGGATCTAATTAAATTGAGGGATGGGAAGTAGATGAGGTAGTACCTATTACCTGTATTATTATGAAACCTTTGGGAGTTACTTCTATGCTTGCTATTTATGCCATGCTATGCTAGTAGACGTGGATTGGGTGAGTGATATCCATGACAGATGTGAGTTGATAATTTTAATGGTTTATCTAAGGTGGCAACCTAACACACATCTGGGTGGACTGAGGCACCTGATGTCTATCAGGACTTGCCTGTTTTTTATTTTGGACCGCCACCCAGGCTCAAAGGGATCATAAGATCTTTCATGCTAGAAACTTCCGTGTGCAGCCACAAGCCATTATGGGCTCTGGCATAGTTGACTAAGTCGTGCGAACTCTTATGGGTAGACTAGCAGATGTAGGGGAAAGTAGGTGTACCGGTCTACCCACATGTAAGGTGCTAGCGCTTCTGAAAGACTGTGTCTCGGTCATCCGTCTTCTCAAACACCCTGCAGTGCGAGAAACCAAACGGAGGCGATCGAGTCTTGTGGGGAAAAGTGCGCAAACCTCTGCAGAGTGTAACAAACTAATCATGATTAGCCGTGTCCCCGGTTATGGACAACTTGAGTATCTAGTACTTGAATATCATGTGAATCTCAACACGTTACTTCTAATTAATGTTGTTGGGTTTTTAATTGTTCACCTAATTGGGATCGGAATGCTGTCAACCATTCTCGATGTTTAACAACTACCATGATGGTTAAATAAATTTATTCCTTTGCAGTAGGGAAAAATTGGCTTTACGCAAAACTGTAACCATAGAGCTTTCCACCAGCCATATATGCATATAGTATAGCTGTTTCATTCCATTACTCTCTATGTGTTACATTGCCAGCATATTCCATGTGCTGACCCGTTTTCGGGCTGCAACTTTCATGTTGCAGACTTTTCAGACGACGAGTAAGGTGCTTTTAGGTCTTGGTTCTATACTCAGTGATGCCGTTGGAGTGATGGACCCATTTATCTTCCAAGTCTTCCGCTGTTATCGACACTAGATGGCCTTAAGCCATATTTATTGTAATAAGTTCTCTTTTGAGACAATGATGTAATAAGTGTGTGATTGCCACTCTGCTATAAATCCTTCGATGTATTGTGTGGTGTCAGCATTACTGATCCAGGGATGACACCTGAGCACAGAGCACTTGATCCATTCGGGTCAGGTCGCTACAGAATCACGACGAAAACGTGTGCCAACCCCTATGCATAGGTTCATGGGCGGAACCCGCAAGTTGATCACCAAAACATACATCAAGTGAATCACGTGATATCCCATTGTCACCACAGATATCCACGATAAGAAATACATCAAGTGTTCTCAAATCTTTAAAGACTCAATCTGATAAGATTACTTCAAGGGGAAAACTCAATCCATTACAAGAGAGTAGAGGGGGAGGAGAAACATAAGATCCAACTATAATAGCAAAGCTCGTGATACATCAAGATCGTGCCAAATCAAGAACACGAGAGAGAAAGAGATCAAACACATAGCTATTGGTACATACCCTCAGCCCCAAGGGAGAACTACTCCCTCCTCGTCATGGAGAGCACCGGGATGATGAAGATGGACACCGGAGAGGGATTGCCCCTCCGGCAGGGTGCTAGAACGGGTCTAGATTGGCTTTCGGTGGCTACGGAGGCTTCTGGCGGTGGAACTCCCGATCTATTGTGCTCACGGATGTTTTTAGGGTATATGGAAATATATAGGCGGAAGAAGTACGTCAGGGGGCTCATGAGGGTGGAGGGCGCGCCCCCCTGCCTCGTGACCTCCTCGCAGATCCCCCGACGTGCACTCCAATTCTTCTGGGCTTCTTTCCTTCCAAAAATGAGTTCCGTGAAGTTTCAGGTCAATTGGACTCTGTTTGATTTTCCTTTTCTTCGAAACCCTAAAACAGGGTAAAAACAGAAACTGGCACTGGGCTCTGGGTTAATAGGTTAGTCCCAAAAATGATATAAAAGTGTATAATAAAGCCCATAAACATTCAAAACAGTAGATAATATAGCATGGAGCAATCAAAAATTATAGATACGTTGGAGACGTATCAGCATCCCCAAGCTTAATTCCTGCTCATCCTCGAGTAGGTAAATGATAAAAACAGAATTTTTGATGTGGAGTGCTACTTGGCATAATTTCAATATGATTCTTCTTCATTGTGGCATGAATATTCAGATCCATAAGATTCAAGACAAAAGTTCATATAGACATAAAAATGATAATACTTCAAGCATACTAACTAAGCAATTATGTCTTCTCAAAATAACATGGCCAAAGAAAGTTCATCCCTACAAAATCATATAGTTTAGTCATGTTTCATTTTCGTCACACAAGAATGCTCTCATCATGCACAACCCCGATGACAAGCCAAGCAATTGTTTCATACTTTAGTAATCTCAAACTCATAAACTTTCACGCAATACATGAGCGCGAGCCATGGATATAGCACTATGGGTGGAATAGAATAACGAGGGGGTTATGTGGAGAGGACAAAAAGGAGAAAGTCTCACATCAACGAGGCTAATCAATGGGCTATGGAGATGCCCACCAATTGATGTTAATGCAAGGAGTAGGGATTGCCATGCAACGGATGTACTAGAGCTATAAATGTATGAAAGCTCAACAAAAGAAACTAGTGGGTGTGCATCCAACTTGCTTGATCACGAAGACCTAGGGCACTTGAGGAGGCCCATTGTTGGAATATACAAGCCAAGTTCTATAATGAAAAATTCTCACTAGTATATGAAAGTGACATAACGAGAGACTCTCTATCATGAAGATCATGGTGCTACTTTGAAGCACAAGTGTGGTAAAAGGATAGTAACATTGTCCCTTCTCTCTTTTTCTCTCATTTTTTTATTTGGGTCTTTTCTCTTTTTTTATGGCCTCCTTTTTTATTTTTTTTATTTTTTGTCCGGAGTGTCATCCCGACTTATGGGGGAATCATAGTCTCCATCATTCTTTCCTCACTTGGGACAATGCTCTAAAAATGATGATCATCACACTTTTATTTTTCTTACAACTCAACAACTCGATACTTAGAACAAAATATGACTCTATATGAATGCCTCTGGCGGTGTACCGGGATATGCAATGAATCAAGAGTGACATGTATGAAAGAATTATGAATGGTGGCTTTGCCACAAATACGATGTCAACTACATGATCATGCTAGCAATATGACAATGATGAATGTGTCATGATGAACGGAATGGTGGAAAGTTGCATGGCAATATATCTCGGAATGGCTATGGAAATGCCATAATAGGTAGGTATGGTGGCTGTTTTGAGGAAGATATAAGGAGGTTTATGTGTGAAAGAGCGTATCATATCACGGGGTTTGGATGCACCGGCGAAGTTGGCGCCAACTCTCAATGTGAGAAAGGGAAATGCACGGTACCGAAGAGGCTAACAAGGATGGAAGGGTGAGAGTGTGTATAATCCATGGACTCAACATTAGTCATAAAGAACTCATATACTTATTGCAAAAATCTACAAGTCATCAAAAACCTTGGTACTACGCGCATGCTCCTAGGGGGGTAGATTGGTAGGAAAAGACCATCGCTCGTCCCCGACCGCCACTCATAAGGAAGACAATCAAATAACACCTCATGTTTCAAATTTGTTACACAACGTTTACCATACGTGCATGCTACGGGACTTGCAAACTTCAACACAAGCATTTATCAAATTCACAACTACTCAACTAGCATGACTTTGATATTATTACCTCCATATCTCAAAACAATCATCAATCATCAAACTTCTCTTAGTATTCAATACTCTATATGAAAGTTTTTACTAATCTTGTATACCTAGCATATTAGGATTTTAAGAAAATTACCATGCTATTTAAGACTCTCAAGATAATATAAGTGAAGCATGAGAGTTCATCTATTTCTTCAAAATAAAACTACCACCATGCTCTAAAAGATATAAGTGAAGCACTAGAGCATCGACAAACTACTCCGAAAGATATAGGTGAAGATCAATGAGTAGTTGAATAATTATGCAACCATGTGAAGACTCTCTAACATTTAATAATTTCAGATCTTGGTATTCTATTCAAACAGCAAGCAAAGAAAAATAAAATGACATTCTAAGAATGTCAAACATCATGTGAAGAAGCAAAAACTTAGGATCAGCCGAAACTAACCGATAGTTGTTGAAGAAGAAAGGTGGGATGCCAACTGGGGCATCCCCAAGCTTAGATGCTTGAGACTTCTTGAAATATTATCTTGGGATGCCTTGGGCATCCCCAAGCTTGAGCTTTTGTGTCTCCTTAATTCCTCTCATATCACGGTCTCCCTAAATCTTAGAAGCTTCATCCACACAAAACTCAACAAGGACTCGTGAGATAAGTTAGTATAAACCATTGCAAAAACCTTATCATACTCTACTGTAGAAAATCACTAAAATTATTATTAAACATTGCATACTAAATGCCTCTGCATATTTAATAGTCCTATCCTCAAATAGAATCATTAAAGAAGCAAACATATGCAAACAATGCAAACATAACAGCAATCTGCCTAAACAGGATAGTATGTAAAGAATGCAGCAACATCCATACTTCCCTAGCTCCAAAAATTATGAAAGAAAATTCCCACTGTAGTAAATTTATCAGATCTTAATATGCAAAAGGTCTCAACATTTTATCACATTCTGAATTTTCTAGGGAATTATTGCAACAGCGGTAAACTTTCTGTTTTCAAACAGCAACATGTGGACTTCTAAAATGGGCATAGTAAAGACTATCAATGCCACTTTTACTGAAATAAAAGATGCAAAACATTGTTATAAATAGCCGCAAGCAAATCGTAACAAAATAAATTGACGCTCCAAGCAAAACACATATCATGTGGTGAATAAAAATATAGCTCCAAGTAAAGTTACCAATGAACGAAGACGAAGGAGGGGATGCCTTCCGAGGCATCCCCAAGCTTAGGCTCTTGGTTGTCCTTGAATATTACCTTGGTGTGCCTTGGGCATCCCCAATCTTAGGCTCTTGGCACTCCTTATTCCATAGTCCATCGAATCCTTACCAAAACTTGAAAAGTTCACAACACAAAACTTAACAGAAAACTCGTAAGCTCCGTTAGTATAAGAAAACAAAAGACCACTTCAAGGTACTGTAATGAACTCATTATTTATTTATATTGGTGTTAAACCTACTGTATTCCAACTTCTCTATGGTTTATAAACTATTTTACTAGCCATATATTCATCGAAATAAGCAAACAACACACCGAAAACAGAATCTGTCAAAAACAGAATAGTCTGTAGTAATCTGGATCAAACGTATACTTATGGAACTCATAAAATTCTCAAATAAATTTCTGGACCTGAGGAATTTATCTATTAATCATCTTAAAAAATAATTAACTAAATATCACTCTCCAAATAAAAATTTCAGCAATTCTCGTGAGCGCTAAAGTTTCTGTTTTTGACAGCATGATCAACAAGACTTTCCCCAAGTCTTCCCAAAGGTTCTACTTGGCACAAACACTAATTAAACACATAAAACCACATCTAAACAGAGGCTATATGAAATATTTATTACTAAACAGGAACAAAAAGCAAGTAACAAAAATAAAATATGGTTGCCTCCCAACAAGCGCTATCGTTTAACGCCCCTAGCTAGGCATGATGATGTCAATGATGCTCACATAAAAGATAAGAATTGAAACATAAAGAGAGTATCATGAAGAATATTACTAGCACATTTAAGTCTAACCCACTTCCTATGCATAGGGATTTTGTGAGCAAACAACTTGTGAGAACAAGAATCAACTTGCATAGGAAGGTAAAACAAGCATAACTTCAAAACTTTATGCACATAGAGAGGAAAATTAATATTATTGCAATTCCTACAAGCATATATTCCTCCATCATAATAACTTTCAGTAGCATCATGAATGAATTCAACAATATAACTAGCACCTAAAGCATCCTTTTCATGATCTACAAGCATAGAAAATTTACTACTCTCCACACAAGCAAAATTCTTCTCATGAATAATAGTGGGAGAAAACTCAACAAAATAATTATCATGTGAGGCATAATCCAATTGAAAACTAAAATCATGATGAAAATTTTCATGGTTATCATTATTCTTTATAGCATACAAGTCATCACAATAATCATCATAGATAGCAACTTTGTTCTCATAATCAATTGGAGCCTCTTTCAGAATAGTGGATTCATCACAAATTAAAGTCATGACCTCTCCAAATCCACTTTCATCAATATAATAATCATAAATAGGAGGCATTCTTTCATCATAATAAATTTTCTCATCAAAACTTGGGGGACAAAAAATATCATCTTCATCAAACATAGCTTCCCCAAGCTTGTGGCTTTGCATATCATTAGCATCATGGATATTCAAGGAATTCATACTAACAACATTGCAATCATGCCCATCATTCAAATATTTAGTGCCAAAACTTTTATAGATTTCTTCTTCTAGCACTTGAGCACAATTATCCTTTCCATCATACTCACGAAAGATATTAAAAAGGTGAAGAGTATTAGACAAACTCAATTCCATTTTTTATAGTTTTCTTCTATAAACTAAACTAGTGATAAAACAAGAAACTAAAAGACTCGATTGCAAGATCTAAAGATATACCTTCAAGCACTCACCTCCCCAGCAATGGCGCCAGAAAAGAGCTTGATGTCTACTACACAACCTTCTTCTTGTAGACGTTGTTGGGCCTCCATGTGCAGAGGTTTGTAGGATGATGACCCACAAGTATAGGGGATCTATCGTAGTCCTTTCGATAAGTAAGAGTGTCGAACCCAACGAGGAGCAAAAGGAAATGATAAGCGGTTTTCAGCAAGGTATTCTTTGCAAGTACTGAAATAAGTGGTAACATATAGTTTTGTGATAGGATAAATTGTAACGAGCAACAAGTAACAAAATTAAATAAAGTGCAGCAAGGTGGCCCGATCCTTTTTGTAGCAAAGGACAAGCCGGAACAAACTCTTATAATAGGAAAAGCGCTCCCGAGGACACATGGGGATATCGTCAAGCTAGTTTTCATCACGTTCATATGATTCACGTCCGATACTTTGATAATTTGATATGTGGGTGGACCGGTGCTTGGGTGCTGTTCTTACTTGAACAAGCATCCCACTTATGATTAACCTCTATTGCAAGCATCCGCAACTACAACAAAAGTATTAAGGTAAACCTAACCATAGCATGAAACATATGGATCCAAATCAGCCCCTTATGAAGCAATGCATAAACTAGGGTTTAAGCTTCTGTCACTCTAGCAACCCATCATATACTTATTACTTCCCAATGCCTTCCTCTAGGCCCAAATAATGGTGAAGTGTTATGTAGTCGACGTTCACATAACACCACTAGAGGCTAGACAACATACATCTTATCAAAATATCAAACGAATACCAAATTTACATGACTACTCATAGCAAGACTTCTCCCTTGTCCTTAGGAACGAACGTAATTACTCACAAAGCATATTCATGTTCATAATCAGAGGGGTAATAATATCCATATAGGATCTGAACATATGATCTTCCACCAATTAAACCAACTAGCATCAACTACAAGGAGTAATCAACACTACTAGCAACCTACTAGCACCAATCTCGGACTTTGAGACAAGAATTGGATACAAGAGATGAACTAGGGTTTGGAGATGAGATGGTGCTGGTGAAGATGTTGATGGAGATTGCCCTCTCCCGATGAGAGGAGCATTGGTGATGACGATGGTGATGATTTCCCCCTCCGGGAAGGAAGTATCCCCGGCAGAACAGCTCTGCCGGAGCTCTAGATTGGATCCGCCAAGGTTCCGCCTCGTGGCGGCGGAGTCTCGTCCCGAAAAGTTCCTCCTTATTTTTTTCTCATCGAAAGACCTCATATAGGAGAAGATGGGCATCGGAGAGCCACCAGGGGGCCCACAAGGTAGGGGGGCGCGCCCAAGGGGGGGCGCCCCCACCCTCATGAGAAGGGTGTGGGCCCCCTGGCCTTCATCTTTGGCGAGGATTTTTCTTTATTTCTTTTAAGATGTCCCGTGAAGTTTCAGGACTTTTGGAGTTGCGCAGAATAGGCCTCTAATATTTGCTCCTTTTCCAGCCCAGAATTCTAGCTGCCGGCATTCTCCCTCTTTATGTAAACCTTGTAAAATAAGAGAGAATAGCCATAAGTATTGTGACATAAAGTGAAATAACAGTCCATAATGGGATAAATATCGATATAAAAGCATGAAGCAAAATGGACGTATCAACTCCTCCAAGCTTAGACCTCGCTTGTCCTCAAGCGAAAAGCCGATAACAATAAATGTGTCCTCGTGTTTAGAGGTAGAGGCGTCGATAAAAATAAAATACGGACATGAAGGCATCATGATTATTCTCATAACAGCAACATATATAGATTTTGTCATATGATTACTTATGTTCAAGTGATGATCTACTCACAATGCAAACGTATAAATCATAAACTTTATTGGGCTCCAACAAACTATAATCTCAGTCATTGAAGCAATTGCAATTTATCATAACATCGGAAAGAGTCTATGTCAGAGCTAAAAAGCAAGTCCACATACTCAACTATCATTTAGTCCTCCATAATTGCTAACACTCATGCAATACTTGTGGTTACGGAGTTTTAATCGGACACAGAGAAAGATAGGGCTTATAGTTTTGCCCCATAACTTTTTACCTCAAGGGTAATGTCAACAATAATGGTTCATGTTGCCCTACATCCAATTAGATATATATATATATATATATATATATATATATATATATATATATATCATGTTATTTCCAACATGCTGAGCTTGCCAACGGATAAAATGAAAAAGGAAAGGTGAAGATCACCATGACTCTTGCATAAGGTAGAAGATAATAATAAAGGATAGGCCCTTCGCAGAGGGAAGCAGAGGTTGCCATGCGCTTTTATGGTTGGATATATAAAATCTCAATGCGAAAGAACGTCACTTTATATTGCCCCTTGTGATATGAACCTTTATTATGCAGTCCGTCACTTTTATTACTTCCACATCACAAGATCGTATAAAGCTTATTTATCCCACACCAATCAATCATACATATTTAGAGCAATTTTTATTGCTTTGCACCTATGACAACTTACTTGAAGGATCTTACTCAATCCATAGGTAGATATGGTGGACTCTCATGGCAAAACTGGTTTAGGGATATTTGGAAGCACAAGTAGTATTTCTACTTGGTGCTGAGATTTGGCTAGCATGAGGCGGAAAGGCAAGCTCAACAAGTTAGAGGAACCATGACAACATACTTTATCTCAGATATAAGAAAGACATAACTCATTACGTTGTCTTCCTTGTCCAACATCAACTCTTTAGCATGTCATATTTTAATGAGTGCTCCCAATCATAAAAGATGTCAATGATAATATATCTATATGTGAAAACCTCTCTTTCATTATTACTTCCTATTAATTGCAACAATGACCAAAGCTATGTCTGCCAATTCCCAACAACTTTTAATCATCATACTCTTTCTATGTGAAGTCATTACTCTCAATAAGATCAATATGAACTTTTTGTTTCTTTTTATTCTTTTTCTCTTTTCTTTTATTCACCCTAGACCATGGCAAAATAATCAAGCCATTGACTCAACACTAATCTTTATTATATATAACTCACGGACTCGATTACATAGAGAGATCATAAAGCAAAACTCAAAACTAGATCATGCCATAAACTTTATTCTACTAGATCAAGATACTACTAATAGGATCGAACTAGGAAAAATGGTAAAGGTAGGAGTTGTGATTGTGATACGATACCGGGGAACCTCCCCCAAGCTTGGCAGTTGCCAAGGGGAGTGCCCATACCCATGTGATTATGTCTCCTTCTTTGTTGTCGGTGTAATATTCTTGGCGATGATTCCCCTCAGGATGCGATTCTCCTCCTCGAGCTTATTGACTTGCTGTTTGAGATCCATTATTTCCTTACGAAGCTTTCCTATGACCGCTAAAGCTCCTTGCACCCAAGGGTGTTGCATATCTGCAGGAGAACAAGTGACACTTCTCTTCATATTTTCATAAGAAAGAAATCTAACATTAGAAGGGATAACCGAGTTTGGAATAGCTGAGCTCTGCAGTTCCCCCATCGTGAACCCAGCTCGGAGGCGAGATGTGACTTCTTGATCCTCCATGGCATCTACTCTCATTAAGTCAGCCTCCATATCTTCCTCTGTTGCTGGCCCAAAGTGGTCAGCGTCGCTGTTTGCCCTTGGTTCCGGAGCCGGATTAGATACCCAGCTCTCCCCGATTGACTCTTGAGAAGACATCTTGCTCTAATCTACAACAGCAACAGCTCGAAAACAAAAATAGAGGAAATTTGCGTGATACGGGAGTCAAAACCTTCGGGAGGTTATATAATGAATTTTTACCGACCAAAATACGTATCGTGCAAGAAAACGGAGTCCGGAAAGCACACGAGGCGCTCACGAGGTATGGGGCGCGCCCAGGGGGGTAGGGCGCGCCCACCACCCTCGTGGGGCCCTCGTGTCCTTCCCGGACTGCTACTTATTTTTCTATTTTTCTAAATATTCCAAAACGGAGAAATATTGCCTTAAGAATTGTTTTGGAGTCGGTTTACTTACCGTACCACATACCTATTCCTTTTCGGAGTCTAAAACATTCCGGAAAGTATCCCTTATGTATTCCTCCGGGGTTATGGTTTCAATAATATTGGTTTCAAAATTTATGGGATTACCTGAGATATAATGTTTAATTCTTTGACCATTTACCACCTTCGGATTTGTGCCCTCGAAGTTGTTGATTTTTATGGCACCGAAACGATAGACCTCTTCGATAACATAGGGTCCTTCCCATTTAGAGAGAAGTTTTCCTGCAAAAAATCTTAAACGAGAGTTGTATAGCAATACATAATCACCTACATTAAACTCACGCTTTTGTATCCTTTTGTCATGCCATTTTTAACTTTTTCTTTAAACAACTTGGCATTTTCATAAGCTTGGGTTTTCCATTCATCAAGTGAGCTAATATCAAATAACCTCTTCTCACCGGCAAGTTTAAAATCATAGTTGAGTTCTTTAATAGCCCAGTATGCCTCATGTTCTAGTTCGAGAGGTAAGTGACATGCTTTTCCATAAACCATTTTATACGGAGACATACCCATAGGATTTTTGTATGCATTTCTATAAGCCCATAATGCATCATCAAGTTTCTTGGACCAATTCTTTCTAGACATATTAATAGTCTTTTGCAAAATTAATTCTCTATTGCTCAACTCTACTTGACCACTAGACTGAGGGTGATAAGGAGATGCAATTCTATGATTAACATCATATTTAGCAAGCATTTTATGGAAAGCACCATGAATAAAGTGTGAACCACCATCAGTCATTAAATATCTAGGGACTCCAAGCCTCAGGAAAATAACTTCCTTAAGCATTTTAATAGAAGTGTTATGATCAGCACTACTAGTTGGAATAGCTTCTACCCACTTAGTAACGTAATCAACAGCAACTAAAATGTGTGTGTATCCATTAGAGGTAGGAAAAGGTCCCATATAATCAAAGCCCCAAACATCAAACGGTTCAATAACAAGTGAATAATTCATAGGCATTTCTTGACGTCTACTAATATTACCAATTCTTTGACATTCATCACAAGACAAGACAAACTTACGTGCATCCTTGAAGAGAGTAGGCCAATAAAAACCAGATTGCAATACCTTATGTGCAGTTCTATCTCCAGCGTGGTGTCCTCCATAAGACTCGAATGACACTTGCGTAGGATCTGTTCCTGTTCATGCTCACGTACACAACGCCTAATAACACCATCTACTCCTTCTTTATAAAGATGTGGGTCATCCCAAAAGTAATGTCTCAAGTCATAGAAAAACTTTTTCTTTTGCTGGTATGTGAAACTAGGTGGTCTAAACTTAGCAACAATATAATTAGCATAATCAGCATACCATGGAGTGCTACGAGAAGTACTTATAACATTTAATTGTTCATCAAGAAAGTCATCATTAATAGGTAGTGGGTCATCAAGAATATTTTCTAACCTAGATAAGTTGTCTGCAACGGGGTTCTCAGCTCCCTTTCTATCAACAATATTCAAATCAAATTCTTGTAGCAAGAGAACCCATCTAATAAGTCTAGGTTTATCATCTTTCTTTTCCATAAGATATTTAATAGCAGCATGATCAGTTTGAATATTTACTTTAGAATCAACAATATAAGATCTGAACTTATCACAAGTAAATACAAGCTCTTTTTTAGTAGTACAATAATTTCTTTGAGCATTGTCTAGAGTCTTACTGGCATAATGAATAACATTTAATTTCTTATCAACTCTTTGCCCTAGAACAACACCTACAGCATAATCACTAGCATCACACATAATTTCAAAGGGTAAATTCCAATCAGGTGGCTGAACAACATGTGCAGAGACTAATGCTTTCTTAAGTATTTCAAATTATTCTACACAATCATCATCAAAGACAAATGGTATATCTTTTTGCAATAAATTAGTCAGAGGCCGAGAAATTTTTGAGAAGTCCTTAATGAACCTCCTATAAAATCCAGCGTGACCAAGGAAACTTCTTATACCTCTGATGTCCTTGGGACATGGCATCTTTTCAATAGCATCAACCTTGGCTTTATCAACTTCAATACCTCTTTCAGAAACTTTGTGCCCCAAGACAATACCTTCATTAACCATAAAGTGGCACTTTTCCCAATTCAAGACAAGATTAGTTTCTTCACATCTCTGCAAAACTCAATCAAGTTTGCTCAAGCAATCATCAAAAGAGGAACCATAGACGGAAAAGTCGTCCATGAAAACCTCACAAATCTTTTCACAAAAGTCAGAGAATATAGCCATCATGCATCTTCGAAAGGTAGCAGGTGCATTACATAAACCAAAAGGCATACGTTTATAAGCAAAAGTACCAAAAGGGCATGTAAAAGTAGTCTTTTATTGATCTCTAGCCGACACAGGTATTCGAGAGAAACCAGAATAACCATCTAGAAAGCAATAGTATGTGTGTTTGCATAATCTTTCTAGCATTTTCTCAATAAAAGGTAAGGGGTAATGATCTTTCTTAGTAGCTTTATTTAATTTACGGAAATCAATTACCATCCTATAACCTGTGATAATTCTTAGTGGAATCAATTCATCTTTATCATTAGGAACAACAGTAATACCTCCCTTCTTAGGGACACAATGGACAGGACTTACCCACTCACTATCGGCAATGGGATAGATTATACCTGCCTCTAGAAGCTTTAGTATTTCTTTTCTTACCACTTCTTTCATCTTAGGATTCAGACGTCGTTGAGGATCACAAACTGGTTTGGCATCTGCTTCCAAATTTATTTTATGTTGACATAGAGTGGGACTAATGCCCTTAAGATCATCAAGAGTATATCCAATAGCAGCACGATGCTTCTTCAGAATTTTCAATAATCTTTCTTCTTCATGCTCTGAAAGTTTAGCACTAATAATAACAGGATATATCTTTTTTCATCAAGATAAGCATATTTAAGATTATCAGGCAAAGGTTTGAGCTCAAACACGGGATCACCCTTGGGTGGAGGAGGATCCCCTAAAATTTCAACAGGCAAGTTGTGATGCAGAATAGGTTCCTGTTTAAAGAATACTTCATCTATTTCCCTTCTTTCATTCATGAACATATCCTTTTCATGGTCTAACAAATAGTGTTCTAAAGGATCACTAGGAGGTACGGCAATAGAAGCAAGACCTATAATTTCATCCTTACTAGGTAATTCTTCCTCACGATGTTGTTTACTAAATATAGAGAAATTAAACTCATGAACCATATCATCCAAACCAACAGTAACAATATTCTTAGTGCAGTCTATGGTAGCATTACAGTATTTAAGAAGGGTCTACCAAATATAATTGGACAAAAGCTATCTTGCGGAGAAGTAAGAACAAGAAAATCAGCAGGATATTTAGTTTTCCCACACAAGACTTCAACATCTCTAACAATTCCAATTGGTGCAATAGTATCTCTATTAGCAAGTTTAATAGTAACATCAATATCTTCTAACTCAACAGGTGCAATTTCATTCTTTATTTCTTTGTATAAGTCATGAGGTATAACACTAGCACTAGCACCCATATCATATAAGCCATGATAACAATGATCTCCTATTTTAACAGAAATAACAGGCACGCCTACCACATGTCTATGTTTATCCTTATCACAAGGTTTAGCAATTCAAGCAGTTTCACCTTCGAACTGAATAACATGCCCATCAATATTATCAGACAAGAGATCTTTAACAATAGCAATATTAGGTTCTACTTTAACTTCCTCAGGAGGTGTATAAGTTCTAATATTGCTTTTACGAACAATAGTTGAAGCTTTAGCATGATCCTTTATTCTAACAGGGAAAGGTGGTTTCTCAATATAAGAAGTAGGAACAATAGGATCATTATAAGTGACAGTATTTTCTTCAACTTTAATAGGTGCAGCTACTTTTACTTCTATGGGAGGATGATATTTAAAGGGCCATTTGCATTTCTGTCCCTAACTCAAACCACCTAATCAGATATACCCCTAATTCGAAAGCCTGATCAAATTTGCCCCTCCTCCGTTAGGTGCCCTTATAGAAATGCCCTTCTGCGTCGTTACCGTCCAGTCAAACAGCTTTGACTGTCCTAAAAAAAATAGCAAAAAATATCTAAAAATCCTAATATTTTGTGAGATCGAAGATACTCATGTGCCCAAGGTGTGTGCAAATTTTCGTGCTATTTGGACATTCCAGGAGCTCGTGGCGAGGAAAAACAGTTAATCTGCACGCTTGTGAACAATAAATTTGAAATAAAATTGCAAGAACATTTTAAAAAATATGAAATTTTTTGGCATCAAATTGGCTTGGGTGCACAAGGTACTTGCAAGTTTTTGTGATCAAATGACATGCGAGGAGCTCTAGCAAGAAAAAACAAAATAGTCATTTTTCCCAAGTTTTTTCCCGAGCCAAATTTTGTTTTTTTCTCCACAAGCCCCTCCAATGTCCAAACACAACAAAAATCTGCACGCAGCTTGCAGACTCGCGCCTCTTTGATGCCAAAATATTTCATATTTTTTTTGAATTTTCATGCTATTTTTTTGAATTTACTGTTCACAAGCTTACATATTTATTGTTTTTCCTCGGACACGAGCTCCTGGAATGTAAAAACAGCACTAAACTTTTCACGCACCTTGCAAACCTGAGTATCTTTGATCCCACAAATTTTCAGATTTTTTAGAATGTTTTTGCTATTTTTTTCAGGACGGTCAAAGCCCTTTGACCGGCTTTGACCTGCTTTGACCGGACGGTAACGACACAGAAGGGTATTTCTATAAGTGCACCTAACGGCGGAGGGGCAAATTTGAGCAGGCTTTGAAATTAGGGGTAAATCTGAGAGTGGGTGCAAATTAGGGGCATAGATGTAAATGTCCCATATTTAAACCACTTCTACTAAGGGAGATCAACATAAGTAGCAAAAGATTCACAGAAAGAAGCTACTATCTCAGAGTCAAGTCCATATTTAGTGCTAAACTTACGGAAAATATCGGTATCCATAAAAGATTTAACACAATCAAACTTAGGTGTCATACCTGACTCCTTACCTTCGTCGAGGTCCCAATCTTCAGAGTTGCGTTTAATTGTATCCAATAAATTCCATCTGAATTCAATAGTCTTCATCATAAAAGAGCCAGCACAAGAAGTATCGAGCATGGTGTGATTGTTTTCAGAAAGCCAAGCATAAAAACTTTGCATAATTATTTCTCTCTGGAGCTCATGATTGAGGCATGAATATAACATTGATTTAAGCCTCCCCAAGCTTGAGCGATGCTTTCTCCTTCGCGAGGCCAGAAATTATATATATAATTGCGATCACGATGAACAAGATGCATAGGGTAATACTTTTGATGAAATTTCAGCTTCAATCTTTTATAGTCCCATGATCTCATATCATCACATTGCCTATACCATACCAATGCGTCTCCCTTCAAAGATAAAGGGAAGACCTTCTTCTTAGAAACATCATCGGGTATACCTGCAAGCTTAAATAATCCATAGACTTCATCCACATATATTAAGTGCTCATCAGGATGCTTTGTTCCATCTCCTGTAAAAGGATTAGCTAGCAGTTTTTCCATCATAGCCGCAGGCAATTCAAAAGGAGTTTCATTTTCAATAGGTTTAGTAGGTTGAGGAGCAACTCTTTGCTCTACTGGACAGGGTGAGATACCCCGAACAAGCCCCTCAGAGTATTACTTTCCATACTAACAAGTGACAGTAAATTTCAGCACACTATACAAATTTTTCCTTACCAAATTCCACCTACCAAAGGCGCTACACTCCCCGGCAATGGCGCCAGAAAAGAGTCTGACCCACAAGTATAGGGGATCTATCATAGTCCTTTCGATAAGTAAGAGTGTCGAACCCAACGAGGAGCATAAGGAAATGATAAGCGGTTTTCAGCAAGGTATTCTCTGCAAGTACTGAAATAAGTGGTAACAGATAGTTTTGTGATAGGATAAATTATAACGAGCAACAAGTAACAAAAGTAAATAAAGTGCATCAAGGTGGCCCAATCCTTTTTGTAGCAAAGGACAAGCCGGAACAAACTCTTATAATAGGAAAAGCGCTCCCGAGGACACATGGGAATATCGTCAAGCTAGTTTTCATCATGTTCATATGATTCGCATTCGATACTTTGATAATTTGATATGTGGGTGGACCGGTGCTTGGGTGTTGTTCTTACTTGAAAAAGCATCCCACTTATGATTAACCTCTATTGCAAGCATCCGCAACTACAACAAAAGTATTAAGGTAAACCTAACCATAGCATGAAACATATGGATCCAAATCAGCCCCTTACGAAGCAACGCATAAACTGGGGTTTAAGCTTCTGTCACTCTAGCAACCCATCATCTACTTATTACTTCCCAATGCCTTCCTCTAGGCCCAAATAATGGTGAAGTGTTATGTAGTCGACGTTCACATAACACCACTAGAGGCTAGACAACATACATCTTATCAAAATATCAAACGAATACCAAATTCACATGACTACCCATAGCAAGACTTCTCCCTTGTCCTCAGGAACGAACGTAATTACTCACAAAGCATATTCATGTTCATAATCAGAGGG
This sequence comes from Triticum aestivum, assembly GCF_018294505.1. Lineage (NCBI taxonomy): Eukaryota > Viridiplantae > Streptophyta > Magnoliopsida > Poales > Poaceae > Triticum > Triticum aestivum. The sequence goes on along the minus strand of NC_057803.1, from coordinate 6,938,956 downwards.
GTAATAATATGCATATAGGATCTGAACATATGATCTTCCACCAATTAAACCAACTAGCATCAACTACAAGGAGTAATCAACACTACTAGCAACCTACTAGCACCAATCCCGGACTTTGAGACAAGAATTGGATACAAGAGATGAACTAGGGTTTGGAGATGAGATGGTGCTGGTGAAGATGTTGATGGAGATTGCCCTCTTTATAGGGGAATGTAGTAATTTCAAAAAAAATCATACGCACACACAAGATCATGGTGATGCATAGCAACGAGAGGGGAGAGTGTTGTCTATGTACCCTCGTAGACCGGCAACGGAAGCGTTGACACAACATAGAGGAAGTAGTCGTACATCTTCCCGATCCGACCGATCCAAGTACCGAACGTACGGCACCTCCGAGTTCTGCACACGTTCAACTCGGTGACATACCTCGAGCTCCGTTCCAGCAAAACGTTGAGGGAGAGTTTCGTCAGCACGACGGCGTGATGACGGTGATGATGTTCTACCGACGCAGGGCTTCGCTTAAGCACCGCTACGATATGACCGAGGTGGAATATGGTGGAAGGGGGCACCGCACACGGCTAAGGAACGATCACGAAGATCAACTTGTGTGTCATGGGGTGCCCCCTTTCCCCCGTATATAAAGGAGGGAGAGGGGGAGGTGCGGCCGGCCCTAGGGGTGCGCCTGGAGCCTCTAGCCTTGTTGGAAAAGGAAGGGGGAAGGGAGAAAGAGGAAAGGGCCCCCCCCTTCCTTGTCCTATTCGGACTAGGGGGGAGGGGGCGCGCAGCCTGCCCTGGCCGGCACTCCTCTTCTCCCTTATGGCCCATGTAGGCCCAATAACCCCCGGAGGGGTTCCGGTACCCCCCCGGTACTCCGGTAAAATCCCGATTTCACCCGGAACATTTCCGATATCCAAATATAGGCTTCCAATATATCAATCTTTATGTCTCGACCATTTAGAGACTCCTCGTCATGTCCGTGATCACATCTGGAACTCTGAACAACCTTCGGTACATCAAAACACAAAAACCCTAATTACAACTGTCACCGAACTTTAAGCGTGCGGACCCTACGGGTTCGAGAACTATGTAGACATGACTGAGACACGTCTTCGGTCAATAACCAATAGCGGAACCTGGATGCTCATATTGGCTCCTACATATTCTACGAAGATCTTTATCGGTCAGACCGCATAACAACATACGCTGTTCCCTTTGTCATCGGTATGTTACTTGCCCGAGATTCGATCGTCGGTATCTTAATACCTAGTTCAATCTCGTTACCGGCAAGTCTCTTTACTCGTTCCGTAATACATCATCCCACAACTAACTTATTAGTTGCAATGCTTGCAAGGCTTGAGTGATGTGCATTACCGAGAGGGCCCAGAGATACCTCTCCGACAATCGGAGTGACAAATCCTAATCTCGAAATACGCCAACCCAACAAGTACCTCCGGAGACACCTGTAGAGCACCTTTATAATCACCCAGTTACGTTGTGACGTTTGGTAGCACACAAAGTGTTCCTCCGGTAAACGGGAGTTGCATAATCTCATAGTCATAGGAACATGTATAAGTTATGAAGAAAGCAATAGCAACAAACTAAACGATCAAGTGCTAAGCTAATGGAATGGGTCAAGTCAATCACATCATTCTCCTAATGATGTGATCCCGTTAATCAAACGACAACTCATGTCTATGGTTAGGAAACATAACCATCTTCGATCAACGAGCTAGTCAAGTAGAGGCATACTAGTGACACTCTGTTTGTCTATGTATTCACACATGTATTATGTTTCCGGTTAATACAATTCTAGCCTGAATAATAAACATTTATCATGATATAAGGAAATAAATAATAACTTTATTATTGCCTCTAGGGCATATTTCCTTCAGTCTCCCACTTGCACTAGAGTCAATAATCTAGATTACACAGTAATGATTCTAACACCCATGGAGCCTTGGTGTTGATCATGTTTTGCTCGTGGAAGAGGCTTAGTCAACGGGTCTGCAACATTCAGATCCGTATGTATCTTGCAAATTTCTATGTCTCCCACTTGGACTAAATCCCGAATGGAATTGAAGCGTCTCTTGATGTGCTTGGTTCTCTTGTGAAATCTGGATTCCTTCGCCAAGGCAATTGCACCAGTATTGTCACAAAAGATTTTCATTGGACCCGATGCACTAGGTATGACACCTAGATCGGATATGAACTCCTTAATCCAGACTCCTTCATTTGCTGCTTCCGAAGCAGCTATGTACTCAGCTTCACATGTAGATCCCGCCATGACGCTTTGTTTAGAACTGCACCAACTGACAGCTCCACCGTTCAGTATAAACACGTATCCGGTTTGCGATTTAGAATCGTCCGGATCAGTGTCAAAGCTTGCATCAACGTAACCATTTACGATGAGCTCTTTGTCACCTCCATATATGAGAAACATATCCTTAGTCCTTTTCAGGTATTTCAGGATGTTCTTGGCCGCTGTCCAGTGATCCACTCCTGGATTACTTTGGTACCTCCCTGCTAGACTTATAGCAAGGCACACATCAGGTTTGGTACACAACATTGCATACATGATAGAGCCTATGGCTGAAGCATACGGAACATCTTTCATTTTCTCTCTATCTTCTGCGGTGGTCGGACATTGAGTCTTACTCAACTTCACACCTTGTAACACAGGCAAGAACCCTTTCTTTGCTTGATCCATTTTGAACTTCTTCAAAACTTTGTCAAGGTATGTGCTTTGTGAAAGTCCAATTAAGCGTCTTGATCTATCTCTATAGATCTTAATGCCCAATATGTAAGAAGCTTCACCAAGGTCTTTCATTGAAAAACTCTTATTCAAGTATTCCTTTATGCTATCCGGAAATTCTATATCATTTCCAATCAGTAATATGTCATCCACATATAATATCAGAAATGCTACAGAGCTCCCACTCACTTTCTTGTAAATACAGGCTTCTCCAAAAGTCTGTACAAAACCAAATGCTTTGATCACACTATCAAAGCGTTTATTCCAACTCGGAGAGGCTTGCACCAGTCCATAAATGGATCGCTTGAGCTTGCACACTTTGTTAGCTCCCTTTGGATCGACAAAACCTTCTGGTTGCATCATATACAACTCTTCTTCTAGAAATCCATTTAGGAATGCAGTTTTGACATCCATTTGCCAAATTTCATAATCATAAAATGCGGCAATTGCTAACATGATTCGGACATACTTAAGCATCGCTACGGGAAAGAAGGTCTCATCGTAGTCAATCCCTTGAACTTGTCGAAAACCTTTCGCAACAAATCGAGCTTTGTAGACAGTAACATTACCGTCATCGTCAGTCTTCTTCTTGAAGATCCATTTATTCTCAATTGCTTGCTGATCAACGGGCAAGTCAACCAAAGTCCACACTTTGTTCTCATACATGGATCCCATCTCAGATTTCATGGCTTCTAGCCACTTTACGGAATCTAGGCTCACCATAGCTTCTTCATAGTTCGTAGGTTCATCATGATCTAGTAGCATGACTTCCAGAACAGGATTACCGTACCACTCTGGTGCGGATCTTACTCTGGTTGATCTACGAGGTTCGGTAGTAACTTGATCTGAAGTTTCATGATCATTATCATTAGCTTCCTCACTAATTGGTGTAGGTGTCATAGAAACCGGTTTCTGTGATGTACTAGTTTCCAATAAGGGAGCAGGTATAGTTACCTCATCAAGTTCTACTTTTCTCCAACTCACTTCTTCCGAGAGAAACTCCTTCTCTAGAAAGGATCCATTCTTAGCAACGAAAGTCTTGCCTTCGGATCTGTGATAGAAGGTGTACCCAACAGTTTCCCTTGGGTATCCTATGAAGATACATTTCTCTGATTTGGGTTCGAGCTTATCAGGTTGAAGCTTTTTCACATAAGCATCGCAACCCCAAACTTTCAGAAATGACAACTTTGGTTTCTGGCCAAACCACAGTTCATAAGGTGTCGTCTCAATGGATTTCGATGGTGCTCTATTTAACATGAATGCAGCCGTCTCTAAAGCATAACCCCAAAACGATAGCGGTAAATCTGTAAGAGACATCATAGATCGCACCATATCTAGTAAAGTACGATTTCGACGTTCGGACACACCATTACGCTGTGGTGTTCCGGGTGGCGTGAGTTGCGAAACTATTCCGCATTGTTTCAAATGTAGACCAAACTCGTAACTCAAATATTCTCCTCCACGATCAAATCATAGAAACTTTTTTTCTTGTTACGATGATTTTCAACTTCACTCTGAAATTCTTTGAACTTTTCAAATGTTTCAGACTTATGTTTCATCAAGTAGATATACCCATATCTGCTTAAATCATCTGTGAAGGTGAGAAAATAATGATATCCGCCACGAGCCTCAATATTCATCAGACCACATACATCTGTATGTATGATTTCCAACAAATCCGTTGCTCTCTCCATAGTACCGGAGAACGGCGTTTTAGTCATCTTGCCCATGAGGCACGGTTCGCAAGTACCAAGTGATTCATAATCAAGTGATTCCAAAAGTCCATCAGTATGGAGTTTCTTCATGCGGTTTACACCGATATGACCTAAACGACAGTGCCACAAATAAGTTGCACTATCATTATCAACTATGCATTTTTTGGCTTCAACATTGTGAATATTTGTATCACTATTATCAAGATTCATCAAAAATAGACCACTCTTCAAGGGTGCATGACCATAAAAGATATTACTCATATAAATAGAACAACCATTATTCTCTGATTTAAATGAATAACCATCTCGCATCAAACAAGATCCAGATATAATGTTCATGCTCAACACCGGCACCAAATAACAATTATTTAGGTCTAAAACTAATCCCGAAGGTAGATGTAGAGGTAGCGTGCCGACAGTGATCACATCGACTTTGGAACCATTTCCCACGCGCATCGTCACCTCGTCCTTTGCCAGTGTTCGCTTAATCCGTAGTCCTTGTTTCGAGTTGCAAATGTTAGCAACAGAACCAGTATCAAATACCCAGGTGCTACTGCGAGCTCTAGTAAGGTACACATCAATAACATGTATATCACATATACCTTTGTTCACTTTGCCATCCTTCTTATCCGCCAAATACTTGGGGCAGTTCCGCTTCCAGTGTCCAGTCTGCTTGCAGTAGAAGCACTTAGTTTCAGGCTTAGGTCCAGATTTGGGTTTCTTCTCCTCAGCAGCAACTTGCTTACTGTTCTTCTTGAAGTTCCCCTTCTTCTTCCCTTTGCCCTTTTTCTTGAAACTGGCGGTCTTGTTGACCATCAACACTTGATGCTCCTTCTTGATTTCTACCTCCGCAGCCTTTAGCATTGCAAAGAGCTCGGGAATTATCTTATCCATCCCTTGCATGTTATAGTTCATCACAAAGCTCTTGTAGCTTGGTGGCAGTGATTGAAGAACGCTGTCAATGACACTATCAACAGGAAGATTAACCCCGAGTTGAGTCAGGTGATTATGATACCCAGACATTTTGAGTATATGTTCACTAACAGAACTATTCTCCTCCATCTTGCAGCTATAGAATTTAGTAGAGACTTCATATCTCTCAATCCAGGCATTTGCTTGAAATATTAACTTCAACTCCTGGAACATCTCATATGCTCCATGACGTTCAAAACGCCGTTGAAGTCCCGATTCTAAGCCGTAAAGCATGGCACACTGAACTATCAAGTAGTCATCAGCTTTGCTCTACCAGACATTCATAACATCTGGTGTTGCTCTAGCAGCAGGCCTGGCACCTAGCAGTGCTTCCAGGACGTAATTCTTCTGTGCAGCAATGAGGATAATCCTCAAGTTACGGACCCAGTCCGTGTAATTGCTACCATCATCTTTCAACTTTGCTTTCTCAAGGAATGCATTAAAATTCAACGGAACAACAGCACGGGCCATCTATCTACAAATAAACATAGACAAGCAAGATACTATCAGGTACTAAGTTCATGATAAATTTAAGTTCAATTAATCATATTACTTAAGAACTCCCACTTAGAAAGACATCCCTCTAATCTTCTAAGTGATCACGTGATCCAAATCAACTAAACCATAACCGATCATCACATGAAATGGAGTAGCTTTAAATGGTGAACATCAATATGTTGATCATATCTACTATATGATTCATGCTCGACCTTTCGGTCTCAGTGTTCCGAGGCCATATCTGCATATGCTAGGCTTGTCAAGTTTAACCTGGGTATTCTGCGTGTGCAAAACTGGCTTGCACCCGTTGTAGATGGACGTAGAGCTTATCACACCCGATCATCACGTGGTGTCTGGGCACGACAAACTTTGGCAACGGTGCATACTCAGGAAGAACACTTTTATCTTGAAATTTAGTGAGAGGTCATCTTATAATGCTACCGTCAATCAAAGCAAGATAACATGCATAAAAGATAAACATCACATGCAATCAATATAAGTGATATGATATGGCCATCATCATCTTGTGCTTGTGATCTCCATCTCCGAAGCACCGTCATGATCACCATCGTCACCGGCGTGACACCTTGATCACCATTGTAGCATCATTGTCGTCTCGCCAATCTTATGCTTCCACGACTATCGCTACCGCTTAGTGATAAAGTAAAGCATTACAGCGCAATTGCATTGCATACAATAAAGCAACAACCATATGGCTCCTGCCAGTTGCCGATAACTCGGTTACAAAACATGATCATCTCATACAATAAAATTTAGCATCATGTCTTGACCATATCACATCACAACATGCCCTGCAAAAACAAGTTAGACATCCTCTACTTTGTTGTTGCAAGTTTTACGTGGCTGCTACGGGCTTAGCAAGAACCGTTCTTACCTACGCATCAAAACCACAACGATAGTTTGTCAAGTTGGTGCTGTTTTAACCTTCGCGAGGACCGGGCGTAACCACACTCGGTTCAACTAAAGTTGGAGAAACTGACACCCGCCAACCACCTGTGTGCAAAGCACGTCGGTAGAACCAGTCTCGCATAAGCGTACACGTAATGTCGGTCCGGGCCGCTTCATCCAACAACACCGCCGAACCAAAGTATGACATGCTGGTAAGCAGTATGACTTATATCGCCTACAACTCACTTGTGTTCTACTCATGCAAATAACATCAATGCATAAAACCTACCCTCGGATGCCACTGTAGGGGAACGTAGTAATTTCAAAAAAATTCCTACGCACACACAAGATCATGGTGATGCATAGCAACGAGAGGGGAGAGTGTTGTCTACGTACCCTCATAGACTGGCAACGGAAGCATTGACACAACGTAGAGGAAGTAGTCATACGTCTTCCCGATCCGACCGATCCAAGTACCGAACGTACGGCACCTCCGAGTTCTGCACACGTTCAACTCGGTGACGTCCCTCGAGCTCCGGTCCAGCAAAACATTGAGGGAGAGTTTCATCAGCACGACGGCGTGATGACGATGATGATGTTCTACCGACGCAGGGCTTCGCCTAAGCACCTCTACGATATGACCGAGGTGGAATATGGTGGAAGGGGGCACCGCACACGGCTAAGGAATGATCACGAAGATCAACTTGTGTGTCATGGGGTGCCCCCTTGCCCCTGTATATAAAGGAGGGAGAGGGGGAGGTGCGGCCGGCCCTAGGGGTGCGCCTGGAGGAGTCCTACTCCCACCGGGAGTAGGACTCCCCCCTCTTGCCTTGTTGGGAAAGGAAGGGGGAAGGGAGAAAGAGGAAAGGGGGGGCGCCCCCCCCCCCCTCCTTGTCCTATTCGGATTAGGGGGGAGGGGGTGCGCGGCCTGCCCTGGCCGGCCCTCCTCTTCTCCCTTATGGCCCATGTAGGCCCAATAACCCCCGGGGGGGTTCCGGTAACCCCCCGGTACTCCGGTAAAATCCCGATTTCACCCGAAACGTTTCCGATATCCAAATATAGGCTTCCAATATATCAATATTTATGTCTCGACCATTTCGAGACTCCTCGTCATGTCCGTGATCACATACGGGACTCCAAACAACCTTCGGTACATCAAAACACAAAAACCCTAATTACGATCGTCACCGAACTTTAAGCGTGTGGACCCTACGGGTTCGAGAACTATGTAGACATGACCGAGACACGTCTCCGGTCAATAACCAATAGCGGAACCTAGATGCTCATATTGGCTCCTACATATTCTACGAAGATCTTTATCGGTCAGACCGCATAACAACATACGATGTTCCCTTTGTCATCGGTATGTTACTTGCCCGAGATTCGAACGTCGGTATCTTAATACCTAGTTCAATCTCGTTACCGGCAAGTCTCTTTACTCGTTCCGTAATACATCATCCTGCAACTAACTTATTAGTTGCAATGCTTGCAAGGCTAGAGTGATGTGCATTACCGAGAGGGCCCAGAGATACCTCTCCGACAATCGGAGTGACAAATCCTAATCTCGAAATACGCCAACCCAACAAGTACCTTCGGAGACACCTGTAGATGAAAGTGCAACTATCCCTAGGTGGTTTTGGTAATTCATAACAACATATAGATCGTTGAGCTAATGCTATTCCAAGATGACTATTTCAGGAAAGCTCAATGATTGGCATGGCATGGATGTGAAAGTGGAACCCTCAAAATGCTAAGGACAAAGGATTGGCTCAATCTCAAAAGCTCAAGACTCTTCATTTTATATTTTAGTGATCCAAGATCACATTGAGTCTTTAGGAAAAGCCAATACTATCAAGGAGGGATGAGGTGTTGCTTAATGAGCCTCTTGCTTCATGTGCTTAGTGATATGCTCCAAAACCCTCAACTACTTTCCCATATCCACATATGACCTAAACCCTAAGCCAAACTCGGTCCTACCGATTCTTTCTATCCGGCGCCACTGAGTTTCACTTGTCATAAGCCACTGCCAAACCCTAGCAATTCGGTTCTACCAATAGGGATCTTGGTCTCACCGAGATGGGATTGCAAACTCTCTGTTTCCCTTTCGTAACTTTTCGGTCTCACCGAAAGAGCGAATCGGTCCCACCGAGATTGCAGTGTAAACTCTATGTTTCCTTTTTGTAACTTTTCGGTCTCACCGAAAGAGCAAATCAGTCCCACCGAGTTTACCTGACCAACTCTCTGGTTAGCTTATTACCAAACTCGGTCTCACCGAGTTTGTGTAATCGGTCTCACCGAGATTACGTTATGCCCAAACCCTAACCATATCGGTCCTACCGAGTTGCAAGTCAGTCCCACCGAAAATCTCTAATGGTCACTAGGTTTACCTTTTCGGTCCGACCGAGTTTGTTGATTCGGTCCCACCGAGATTGGAAAACTGTGTGTAACGGTTGGATTTTGTGTGGAGGCTATATATACCCCTCCACCTCCTCTTCATTCGTGGAGAGAGCCATCAGAACACATACACAATTCCAACTCATATGTTCTGAGAGAGAACCACCTACTCATGTGTTGAGACCAAGATATTCCATTCCTACCATATGAATCTTGATCTCTAGCCTTCCCCAAGTTGCTTTCAACTCAAATCTTCTTTCCACAAAATCCAAATCCTATGAGAGAGAGTTGAGTGTTGGGGAGACTATCATTTGAAGCACAAGAGCAAGGAGTTCATCATCAACACACCATTTGTTACTTCTTGGAGAGTGGTGTCTCCTAGATTGGCTAGGTGTCACTTGGGAGCCTCCGACAAGATTGTGGAGTTGAACCAAGGAGTTTGTAAGGGCAAGGAGATCGCCTACTTCGTGAAGATCTACCGCTAGTGAGGCAAGTCCTTCGTGGGCGATGGCCATGGTGGGATAGACAAGGTTGCTTCTTCGTGGACCCTTCGTGGGTGGTTGCTTCTTCGTGGACCCTTCGTGGGTGGAGCCCTCCGTGGACTCGCGCAACCATTACCCTTCGTGGGTGGAGCCCTTCGTGGACTCGCGCAACCGTTACCCTTCGTGGGTTGAAGTCTCCATCAACGTGGATGTAGGATAGCACCACCTATCCGAACCACGGGAAAAACATCTGTGTCTCCAATTGCGTTTGAATTCTCCAAACCCTTCCCTTTACATTCTTGCAAGTTGCATGCTTTACTTTCCGCTGCCAATATACTCTTTGCATGCTTGCTTGAATTGTGTGATGATTGCTTGACTTGTCCTACAATAGCTAAAATCTGCCAAGAACTAAAATTGGGAAAAGGTTAAGTTTTTATTTGGTCAAGTAGTCTAATCACCCCCCTCTAGACATACTTTCGATCCTACAAGTGGTATCAGAGCTAGGTCTCCATTTGCTTTGATCTCCATAGCTTTTGGTGGTCATAGCCTTGGTTTCACAACCTAGGAGAGTATGGCGTCTAGCGAGGGAAATTATCACCATAGAGGTCCTTACTTTGATGGTACTAATTTTGCTAGTTGGAAGCATAAAATGAAAATGCATATTCTTGGACATAACCCTGCCGTTTGGGCTATTGTGTGTGTTGGTTTGCAAGGTGACTTCTTTGATGGGAAAGAACCAAACCGTGAAGCTACCGCGGATGAGTTGAAGATGTTGCAATACAATGCTCAAGCTTGTGATATTCTCTTCAACGGATTGTGCCCCGAAGAATTCAACAAAATCAGCCGTCTTGAGAATGCAAAGGAAATTTGGGACACTTTGATTGATATGCACGAAGGTACCGACTCCGTCAAGGAATCCAAGTTGGATGTGCTTCAAAGTCAACTTGACAAGTTCAAAATGAAGGATGGTGAAGGTGTCGCTGAAATGTACTCTAGGCTTGCTCTCATCACAAATGAGATTGCCGGCTTAGGAAGTGAAGAGATGACCGATAGATTCATCATCAAGAAGATTCTAAGAGCCTTGGATGGAAAATATGATACCGTGTGCACATTGATCCAAATGATGCCCAATTACAAAGATCTCAAGCCAACAGAGGTGATTGGAAGAATTGTTGCTCATGAGATGTCACTTAAGGATAAAGAGGAACTTCACAACAAATCAAGTGGTGCCTACAAAGCCTCATGTGAAGCCCCTACATCATCAAGTGAGAAACAAAACTTCAATGAAGAATTGAGCTTAATGGTGAATAACTTCAACAAGTGCTACAAGAGTAGAAGCAAAGATAGAAGCTTCAAGTCAAGGTCCTACAATGACAAAAGATCTTCTAGTCGAGAGCGAAACTGCTACAGTTGTGGAAGACCCGGACACTATTCCAATGAGTGTACGGCTCCCTACAAGAGAAGAGAAGATTCTCCAAAAAGAAGAAGCAAAGAATCACCACCAAGAGAGAGAAGGAGTAGAGATGATTGTTATGAACGAAGATACTCACGGAGAAGCAAGGATTCGGAAAGGAAGGAAAAATCATCAAGGAGCTACACAAAACGAAGACATCAAGCTCATGTTGGTGAATGGGTATCCGGCTCCGACTCCGACAGCCACTCCGAGAGAAGTTATCACTCCGACTCCGAAGATACTCAAGATGAAGGTGTTGCCGGTCTAGCACTTGTGTCAACCAACTCCTACGACATATTTGACTCACCAAATGAAGGAATTGGAAGATGCTTCATGGCCAAAGGTCCTAAGGTAACACACTCCGAGTATGTTGATTTCAATAGTGATGAAGATGACTTGTTAGGTGATGATTTGCTTGTTGACAACTCTAGTGATGAATACTATGATGAAACATCAATTAATCATGCTAATCAAGATAAAACGAATGACAATGATAAGGGGAAGATTGAGGCTCTAACTAAAGAACTAAACACTCTTAAGTTAGCTCATGAAACTATCTTCGAAGATCATCGAGAACTTTTAAGATCTCATGAGAAATTACGCTTTGAAAAGCTCAATCTTGAGCAAGAGCATGAGTTCTTAAAAGCAATCAATGATGATCTCCACAAGAAAAGTTCTTCTTACATTGCCAAGCGTTTACTCTTATCCACTTACATGCCTCAAGTCAAGTCTAGTAACAAGAACAAGAAAGATTCTTCCTCTAGCAGTAACAATGATCATGCTAAATCCAATATTGTTGCTTCTTGTAGTTCTCTTGATTCCACTAATGATTCTCTTAGCCAAGTTACACTTGAGAAAGAAAATAGCTTATTGAAGGGAATTATAGAGAAAGGAGTGTACAAAAGCCTTGCCGGGAGTAAGCAATTCGAGGAAATTGTGCGCAAGCAAGGAATGCACCGGAAGAATCAAGGTGTTGGTTTTGAACGAAAGTTCAATGCCAATGGAGTTGAGTGGGAAGAAGATCAATACCCCAAGACAAAGTTTGTTCCTCAACAAGAGAAGTATGATACTTCTTTCAAGGGGACACAAGCTCAAGATGATCTTCCACCACAAGACTACAAGCAAAAAGGCAAGGACAAGCTTCAAGAGGAAATTGATGCATTTGAAGAAGCTCCTAAGACCTTAGTCAAGTGGATTCCCAGGACTACTTCAAGTTCCACTTCATCAAGTACGACTACAACTCCAAGGATTCACATCAAGATGGTGTGGATCCAAAAGAAGAAGAACTAGAGAGTTCTTGAGGGTGACTCCGCCAACATACTTCACTCTTATCATTTTGGCAAGAACAAGTGCAATCAACTTCCACATCTTGCACTAGTTCAAGGAGTCACAAACCCTCTTGTTGGTAAGACAAGGGACAAGGTAACCTAAAAGTTTTCATGGACATCATCTTGTGTGTGCATCACTCTATGTCTATGGATATCCTTGTTTGTTCCTTGTGGGACTAACCCATGTAGGTATTGAAAGTGCAATTCACTCAAATGGATAGCTCCAAGTGATCTACATCAACATTGAGCATCCACATCTTCAACATCTACATGAAGTCATCATCGACAAAACCCGAGGTTAGTTCATCCCTCTAAGGGGGGATATCACATCTAGGGGGAGCTTTACTCTAAGACTTGAGCTAAAGCAACTCTAAAGATGTGAACACAACAATGCTTTATGTAAAAGTGGTAACCCCACTTGAGCTTAAACGATGAGTATGACCTATGATCAAGTGTTCTCACTTGACTCCAAGTCAATATACTCATATATAGATGACCTTGTCATCGCAAATTGCTTGATAGATGCTAGAATTGGTTGTGCATGCCTTGTCACATATTTCATTTGCCATCTTATTGTGTGAGCATGCTGGTTGCATATTTTACTCATTCGAGGACATCCACTTGTTGTTTTGATTGTTTGGTTTTATTTCCTTTTGCCAAGTGGATGGACAAGAATGCCTAAGAACCTCCTCTAGCTATCTATGCTTTTCTCGTCTCAAACTCTATTCATGCTACATCACAAAATTTGATCAAGTCAGATTCGAACCACTCTGTGTGAGGAGCACTTGGAGTCCCCGATTCGTCATAGACTTAAACTTCCAAAACCTCTTTATGATTCTCGGTTTGACCGATACCCTACTTTCGGTCCTACCGAGATCATTAAGTTGATCTAGGTTTTCGATCTCAGTGCAACCGATTTGAACCATTCGGTCACACCGAGTTGCAACAACTGTATACAGTTTTGCATCTCGGTGCCACCGAGTTGTTCCACTCGGTCACACCGACAGGGTCGGGCTATATATAGTCACGGGCAAAAATTTGGAAATTTCTCCGAACCCCTTTGCCCGCGCGATAGCCTGCTCTGCCAACTTGGTCTCCGGATCGTCTCCTCGCTGCCAGCCACCTCCAGTCGCTGGTCTCCGTCGCCGTCAATGGAAATTCAACCCCGCCGTTGCCCGCCGTAGCGAGTCTCCGCCGAACTAGGGTATGGACTCGATCTTTGTGCTATTCCCCAATCCGATTCTTAGCACATTGTGATCATCATGATTCTTGCCACGTTTGTTAAACTTCTATCCAGTCAATGAACTCGTAGATTAGGTTTAATTCGAAAATTTTAGGGTTAGGTTTCCGCCGAAACCATCTCGGACCCACCGAGTTGAAAAATTCGGTCCCACCGATTTGGCTTATGCCATTGCACAAGTGAGACTCGGTCTGACCGAGAATTACTTATTGGTGTGACCGATTTTGGAACTCTGTGAAACCCTAGCAGTCTCGGTGCCACCGAACTGTGACTCGGTCTGACCGAGTTCACTAGTTTAGGTGCCAAAACTGCTTCGGTATCACCGAGTTTAGAAATCGGTAGATCCGAGATGCTTTCAGTGGGAAACTAAAACTAAGTTTTTGAATTATTCTTTTGCAAAAATCTCTGCATTTTGTGATGCTTATCCACCCTATCTCATATATAACCTATTCACAGGGTCAGCAGTCAGAGTTTGCATCATGTCAGCCCAAAGTGATAGCCAGAACTTGTCAGAGCAGCAAGTGCAGATGAGTGAGGGCACTAGTCCCTCAAGTTCCTCAGATGATGGCAGCAGGAGCACCCCTAGCAATCTGCCTAAAGCTGCCACAAGACAGAGAAAGAAGAGAACCTCAGACTCAGAAGATGAGGATTATGTGGCAGAAGAGGAAGCAACTTCCAAGAGAGTTGAGCCAGCACAGGGCATAAAACCAGGGATGAAGATCAAAAGGCCAGCAGGCAGGCAGCCTATGTGAAAGGCCAGAGCTTCAACTGAGAAGCCCACTCCCATTGAGCCAATTGCTGCTGAAGGCAAGAAGAGGAAAGAAAGGGTGAAGAAAACTGTAGCCAGAGTGCTTGGCAAGGCTTCCATCATGGAAGATGAGGAGGAAGAAGAAGAGGTAGCTGCACCAGCACCTAAGGCACCCAAGCTGATGGGTGATGCCATAAGAACAGGGGCAGCTGCTTCCAAGGCCAAGCCAGCTCCAAAGCCAAAGCCAAAGAGGAACACAAGAAGCATCCCAGCTACTGAGAAGAACAAGGCCCCAGTGCCTGAAGCTGCAGAAGAAGAAGAAGAAGAAGAAGAAGAAGAAGAAGAAGAAGAAGAAGAAGAAGAAGAAGAAGAAAATGTTCTTAGAAAGCTCAAGCCCAAGATCCCAGACCACAACGATGCTCATCCTGTGGCTGAGGATATGAAACTCAGGAGAGATTCAAGGCTCCGGAAGTGGAGAGAAGCAGACCCGTATGCTTCAAGGAGAAGGACTGCAGTTGACTACAGGTTTCACACCAAGGAGCAGCAAGACTTTTATGAGACAGTGCTGCTAGACAAGAAGCCAATTGTCTGTGATATGAGATGGGTTGATTGGCAATACATCAAGGACAATGAAGAGTACTACCCTGGAGTGCAGGACAGCTTCAAGGCATGTGGAGTAGAGGACTTTGTTGGGCAGAAGCTCACAAAGTGGAACGAGGAACTCATCATGCAGTTCTACTCCACAGCCCATTTCTATCCAGATGGCAGGATTGTATGGATGTCAGAGGGTACGAGGTACCAGTCTACAGTTGCTGAATGGGCTCAGCTGATTAATGCCCCAGAAGAGCATGACGATGACTTGGACATTTATGCCAAGAAGAAGATGGACCACAACTCAATGTCAAACATGTACAAGGAGATTCCAAATGAAGCACTTGATACGTTCAAGTTTGGCTCAGTACACTATCTTCTGTCAGGCCTGCCAACCATCAACTGGATTCTTAGGCACACCCTATTGCCCAAGTCTGGAGATCACAAGATGACCAGGGGCCATGCGATCAACTTGCTTCATATCTTTGACGTGCCACAGAAATTCAAAGTCATGAGCCTTATGATTGAAACAATCAAGAGGAAAGCAGCAGACCAGAAGAGGAGCTGTGGATATGCCCCACAGATTCAGGAGCTCATCAACTCTAAGATGGGCACGGGCATATACTTATTGGACAAGGAACACCTGCCCATCCGTCCAGACTTTGAAGATAATCAAGTGGTCATGACTGAGAATGAGCCATCATCTGCCCAAGCACAAGCCAAGAAGGAGAAGGCGAGGAAGGAGAAAGCTGCCAAGATGCCTACTCAAGAGGAGGCATCTGAATATTTCCTGAAAACCAAACAAGAGCAGCTTGGTTACTTGATTGCATCCACCCTGCGGATTGTGCAAGGACTAGCCACCCTAACTCAGAACCAGGCAAGCTTAGAGAGGATCATGGAACAAAAGTTCTATGACTTGGATGTCAAAGTGACAGAGATTCAGACTGCAGTGGAGCAGCTCCAGGATGACATGCAGGAGAGGAGAGGCAAGACTACAACTGATGCCTTTGCCAGAGTGCCACGAGGTCTGAGGTCGTCTGCAGTGCCAGTTGCTGACCCCAGAGCCACCACGTCTGCACCAGCTACAGCCTCAGTTCCACCAGCTCCAGCGTCCACTTCAGCCTCGACTCCGACCACGTCTACAGAAGGCTTCGTCCTTGGAGTGCTCCGGACTCCACCACCACCTGAAGATCAAGCCTGAGTGTCGACTTAGCACTATGCATTTTCTAGGAACTTTTTGGTAACTTGTTGCCAAAGGGGGAGAAAATGTATAGATCATAGGCTTCGAGAGAGAGTGTTGCTTTTATTCTCTCTTGTTTTATTTGGTGGTTTTTCGAACTTTGTGTGTTTGATCATAAGCTACACTTAATGTTTGCTTAATATTATCATCTTATCTATCTTATGTGATCATTCACTATTCTTGGTGATGAGTGCATGTATTTCATTCTTATCATTTTAAGCGCTCCACCAAGATGTATGTGACATGGAAGAGTAACCCATGACTCTAACTCTTTGTGCATTTGCAGTCCAAAGCAAATTTTAAATATGCACAAATTTAGGGGGAGCTCTTACTTGTCACATACTTCTCAAAGCAACGATATATTTCATGCTTATTATCATTTGTCGAAGCTTTGATCTATATGTTGTCATCAATTACCAAAAAGGGGGAGATTGAAAGTGCAACTATCCCTAGGTGGTTTTGGTAATTCATAACAACATATAGCTCATTGAGCTAATGCTATTCCAAGATGACTATTTCAGGAAAGCTCAATGATTGGCATGGCATGGATGTGAAAGTGGAACCCTCAAAATGCTAAGGACAAAGGATTGGCTCAAGCTCAAAAGCTCAAGACTCTTCATTTTATATTTTAGTGATCCAAGATCACATTGAGTCTTTAGGAAAAGCCAATACTATCAAGGAGGGATGAGGTGTTGCTTAATGAGCCTCTTGCTTCATGTGCTTAGTGATATGCTCCAAAACCCTCAACTACTTTCCCATATCCACATATGACCAAAACCCTAAGCCAAACTCGGTCCTACCGATTCTTTCTATCCGGCGCCACCAAGTTTCACTTGTCATAAGCCACTGCCAAACCCTAGCAATTCGGTTCTACCGATAGGGATCTCGGTCTCACCGAGATGGGATTGCAAACTCTCTGTTTCCCTTTCGTAACTTTTCGGTCTCACCGAAAGAGCGAATCGGTCCCACCGAGATTGCAGTGTAAACTCTATGTTTCCTTTTTGTAACTTTTTGGTCTCACCGAAAGAGCAAATCGGTCCCACCGAGTTTACCTGGCCAACTCTCTGGTTAGATTATTACCAAACTCGGTCTCACCGAGTTTGTGTAATCGGTCTCACCGAGATTACGTTATGCCCAAACCCTAACCATATTGGTCCTACCGAGTTGCATGTCAGTCCCACCGAAAATCTCTAACGGTCACTAGGTTTACCTTTTTGGTCCGACCGAGTTTGTTGATTCAGTCCCACCGAGATTGGAAAACTGTGTGTAACAGTTGGATTTTGTGTGGAGGCTATATATACCCCTCCACCTCCTCTTCATTCGTGGAGAGAGCCATCAGAACACATACACAATTCCAACTCATATGTTCTGAGAGAGAACCACCTACTCATGTGTTGAGACCAAGATATTCCATTCCTACCATATGAATCTTGATCTCTAGCCTTCTCCAAGTTGCTTTCCACTCAAATCTTCTTTCCACAAAATCCAAATCCTATGAGAGAGAGTTGAGTGTTGGGGAGACTATCATTTGAAGCACAAGAGCAAGGAGTTCATCATCAACACACCATTTGTTACTTCTTGGAGAGTGGTGTCTCCTAGATTGGCTAGGTGTCACTTGGGAGCATCCGACAAGATTGTGGAGTTGAACCAAGGAGTTTGTAAGGACAAGGAGATCGCCTACTTCGTGAAGATCTACCGCTAGTGAGGCAAGTCCTTCGTGGGCGATGGCCATGGTGGGATAGACAAGGTTGCTTCTTCGTGGACCCTTCGTGGGTGGTTGCTTCTTCGTGGACCCTTCGTGGGTGGAGCCCTCCGTGGACTCGTGCAACCATTACCCTTCGTGGGTGGAGCCCTCCGTGGACTCGCGCAACCGTTACCCTTCGTGGGTTGAAGTCTCCATCAACGTGGATGTAGGATAGCACCACCTATCCGAACCATGGGAAAAACATCCGTGTCTCCAATTGCGTTTCAATTCTCCAAACCCTTCCCTTTACATTCTTGCAAGTTGCATGCTTTACTTTCCGCTGCCAATATACTCTTTGCATGCTTGCTTGAATTGTGTGATGATTGCTTGACTTGTCCTACAATAGCTAAAATCTGCCAAGAACTAAAATTGGGAAAAGGTTAAGTTTTTATTTGGTCAAGTAGTCTAATCACCCCCCCCCTCTAGACATACTTTCGATCCTACAGTAGGGCACCTTTATAATCAACCAGTTATGTTGTGACGTTTGGTAGCACACAAAGTGTTCCTCCAGTAAACGGGAGTTGCATAATCTCATAGTCATAGGAACATGTATAAGTTATGAAGAAAGCAATAGTAACAAACTAAACGATCAAGTGCTAAGCTAACGGAATGGGTCAAGTCAATCACATCATTCTCCTAATGATGTGATCCCGTTAATCAAATGACAACTCATGTCTATGGTTAGGAAACATAACCATCTTCGATCAACGAGCTAGTCAAGTAGAGGCATACTAGTGACACTCTGTTTGTCTATGTATTCACACATGTATTATGTTTTCGGTTAATACAATTCTAGCATGAATAATAAACATTTATCATGATATAAGGAAATAAATAATAACTTTATTATTGCCTCTAGGGCATATTTCCTTCACTCTCCCGATGAGAGGAGCGTTGGTGATGACGATGGTGATGATTTCCCCCTTCGGGAGGGAAGTATCCCCGGCAGAATAGCTTTGCCGGAGCTCTAGATTGGATCCGCCAAGGTTCCCCCTCGTGGCGGCGGAGTCTCGTCCCGAAAAGCTCCTCCTTATTTTTTTCTCATCGAAAGACCTCATATAGGAGAAGATGGGCATCGGAGAGCCACCAGGGGGCCCACGAGGTAGGGGGGCACGCCCTAGGGGGGCGCCCCCCACCCTCGTGAGAAGGGTGTGGGCCCCCTGGCCTTCATCTTTGGCGATGATTTTTCTTTATTTCTTTTAAGATGTCCCGTGAAGTTTCAGGACTTTTGGAGTTGCGCGGAATAGGCCTATAATATTTGCTCCTTTTCCAGCCTAGAATTCCACCTGTCGGCATTCTCCATCTTTATGTAAACCTTGTAAAATAAGAGAGAATGGCCATAAGTATTGTGACATAAAGTGAAATAACAGTCCATAATGCAATAAATATCGATATAAAATCATGATGCAAAATGGACGTATCATAGGACAGTAGCAAATTTCCCTCAAGTGGATGACCTAAGGTTTATCAATCCATGGGAGGCGTAGGATGAAGATGGTCTCTCTCAAGCAACCCTGCAACCAAATAACAAAGAGTCTCTTGTGTCCCCAACACACCCAATACAATGGTAAATTGTATAGGTGCACTAGTTCGGCGAAGAGATGGTGATACAAGTGGTATATGGATAGTACATAATAGTTTTTGTAATCTGAAAATAAAAAAACAGCAAGGTAACGAATGATAAAAGTGAGCGTAAACGGTATTGCAATGTGTTGAAACAAGGCCTAGGGTTCATACTTTCGCTGGTGCAAGTTCCCTCAACAATAATAACATAATTGGATCATATAACTATCCCTCAACATGCAACAAAGAGTCACTCCAAAGTCACTAATAGTGGAGAACGAACGAAGAGATTATGGTAGGGTATGAAACCACCTCAAAGTTATTCTTTCCAATCAATCCATTGGGCTATTCCTATAAGTGTCACAAACAGCCCTAGAGTTCGTACTAGAATAACACCTTAAGACACAAATCAACCAAAACCCTAATGTCACCTAGATACTACAATGCCACCTCAAGTATCCGTGGGTATGATTATACGATATGCATCACAGAATCTCAGATTCATCTATTCAACCAACACAAAGGACCTCAAAGAGTGCCCCAAAGTTCTACCGGAGAATCACGATGAAAACGTGTGCCAACCCCTATGCATAGGTTCATGGGCGGAACCGGCAAGTTGATCACCAAAACATACATCAAGTGAATCATGTGATATCCCATTGTCACCACAGATATCCACGGCAAGACATACATCAAGTGTTCTCAAATCTTTAAAGACTCAATCCGATAAGATTACTTCAAGGGAAAACTCAATCCATTACAAGAGAGTAGAGGGGGAGGAGAAACATAAGATCCAACTATAATAGCAAAGCTCGCGATACATCAAGATCGTGCCAAATCAAGAACACGAGAGAGAAAGAGATCAAACACATAGCTACTGGTACATACCCTCAGCCCCGAGGGAGAACTACTCCCTCCTCGTCATGGAGAGCACCGGGATGATGAAGATGGACACCGGAGAGGGATTGCCCCTCCAGCAGGGTGCCAGAACGGGTCTAGATTGACTTTCGGTGGCTACGGAGGCTTCTGGCTGCGGAACTCCCGATCTATTGTGCTCACGGATGTTTTTAGGGTATATGGAGATATATAGGCGGAAGAAGTACGTCAGGGGCCCACGAGGGGCTCACGAGGGTGGAGGGCGCGCCCCCCTACCTCGTGACCTCCTCGCAGATCTCCCGACGTGCACTCCAAGTCTTGTGGGCTTCTTTCCGTCCAAAAATGAGTTCCGTGAAGTTTCAGGTCAATTGGACTCCGTTCGATTTTCCTTTTCTTCAAAACCCTAAAACAAGGTAAAAACAAAAACTGGCACTAGGCTCTGGGTTAATAGGTTAGTCCCAAAAATGATATAAGTGTATAATAAAGCCCATAAACATTCAAAACAGTAGATAATATAGCATGGAGCAATCAAAAATTATAGATACGTTGGAGACGTATCAGTGTTAAAATCATTATTGTGTAATCTAGATTATTGACTCTAGTGCAAGTGGGAGACTGAAGGAAATATGCGCTAGAGGCAATAATAAAGTTATTTTTTATTTCCTTATTTCATGATAAATGTTTATTATTCATGCTATAATTGTATTAACCGGAAACATAATACATGTGTGAATACATAGACAAACATAGTGTCACTAGTATGCCTCTACTTGACTAGCTCATTGATCAAAGATGGTTAGGTTTCCTAACCATAGACATGAGTTGTTATTTGATCAATGGGATCACATCACTAGGAGAATGATGTGATTGCTTGACCCATTCCGTTAGCTTAGCACTTGACCGTTTGTTTACTGCTATTGCTTTCTTCATAACTTATACATGTTCTTGTGACTATGAGATTATGCAACTCCCGAATACCGGAGGAACACTTTGTGTGCTACCAAACGTCACGACGTAACTGGGTGATTATAAAGGTGCTCTACGGGTGTCTCCGATGGTACTTGTTGAGTTGGCATAGATCAAGATTAGGATTTGTCACTCCAATTGTCGGAGAGGTATCTCTGGGCCCTCTCGGTAATACACATCACTATAATCCTTGTAAGCATGATAACTAATGAATTAGTTACGGGATGATGTATTACGGAACGAGTAAAGAGACTTGCCGGTAACGAGATTGAACTAGGTATTGGATACCGACAATCGAATCTCGGGCAAGTAACATACCGATGACAAAGAGAACGACGTATAGTGTTGTGCAGTTTGACCGATAAAGATCTTCGTAGAATATGTAGGAACAAATATGAGCATCCAGGTTCCGCTATTGGTTATTGACCATAGACGTGTCTCGGTCATGTCTACATAGTTCTCGAACCCGTAGGGTCCGCACGCTTAAAGTTCTGTGATGATTGGTTTTATGAGTTTATATGTTTTGATGTACCGAAGGTAGTTCGGAGTCCTGGATGTGATCACGTACATGACTAGGAGTCTCGAAATGGTCGAGACATAAAGATTGATATATTGGAAGCCTACATTTGGACATCGGAATAGTTCCGGGTGAAATCGGGATTTTACCGGAGTACCGGAGGGGTTACCGGAACCCCCCGGGGCTAATGGGCCTTGTTGGGCCATAAGGAAAAGAGAGAGGGGCCGTCCTAGGGCAAGCAGCGGGCCCCCTTCCCCCTGTCCGAATTGGACTAGGAGAAGGGGGGCGGCAGCCCCCTTTCCTTCTCTTTCTCTCCCTGCCTTTCCCCCTCCTGGTAGGAGTAGGAAAGAGAGGAATCCTACTCCTACTAGGAGGAGGATTCCTCCTCCTAGGCGCGCCAACAAGGGCTGGCCGGCCTCCCCCTTGCTCCTTTATATACAGGGGCAGGGGGCACCTCTAGACACACAAGTTGATCACAAAGATCTCTCCCAACCGTGTGTGGTGCCCCCTCCATCATAATCCACCTCGGTCATACTGTATCGGTGTTTAGGCGAAGCCCTGCTACAGTAGCTTCTTCAACATCGTCACCACGCCGTCGTGCTGACGAAACTCTTCCCCGAGCTCTACTGGATCGTGAGTTTGCAGGACATCACCGAGCTGAACATGTGCTGAACGCGGAGGTGCCGTACGTTCGGTACTGAGGATCGGTCGATCATGAAGACGTACGACTACATCAACCGTGTTGTCATAATGCTTCCGCTTAATGGTCTACGAGGGTACGTGGACAACACTCTTCCCTCTCGTTGCTATGCATCACCATGATCCTGCGTGTGCGTAGGATTTTTTTTGAAATTACTACATTCCCCAACAGTGTGTGCCAGGTGGGCCGACCCCCGGCGGTTTCTGGGTCGTGTGGGAAGGACCCCCCTATCGCCCACACTCACTAGGCGACGGTTCCAAATGTCGTCGCGGAAAGTTTATAGGTTTGAGATTACTAAAGTATGAAACAATTGCTTGGCTTGTCATCGGGGTTGTGCATGATGAGAGCATTCTTGTGTGACGAAAATGGAGCATGACTAAACTATATGATTTTGTAGGGATGAACTTTCTTTGGCCATGTTATTTTGAGAAGACATAATTGCTTTGTTAGTATGCCTGAAGTATTATTATTTTTATGTCAATATGGACTTCTATCTTGAATCTTTCGAATCTGAATATTCATACCACAATTAAGAAGAATTACATTAAAAATATGCCAACTAGAACTCCGCATCAAAAATTCCGTTTTTATCATTTACCTACTCGAGACGAGCAGTAATTAAGCTTGGGGATGCTTGATATGTCTCCAATGTATCTATAATTTTTGATTGCTCCATGCTATATTATCTACTGTTTTGGACATTATTGGGCTTTATTATCCACTTTTATATTATTTTTGGGACTAACCTATTAATCGGAGGCCCAGCCCAGGATTGTTGTTTTTGCCTATTTTAGGGTTTCGAAGAAAAGGAATATCAAACGGAGTCCAAACGGAATGAAACCTTCGGGAACATGATTTTCTCACCGAACATGATCCAGGAGACTTGGACCCTACATCAAGAAACAAAGTAGGAGGCCACGAGGTAGGGGGCGCGCCTACCCCCCCCCCCCCAGGCGCGCCCTCCACCCTCGTGGGCCCCATGTTGCTCCACCAACGTACTCCTTCCTCCTATATATACCTACGTACCCCCAAACGATCAGAGACGGAGCCAAAATCCTAATTCCACCGTTGTAACTTTTATGTATCCACGAGATCCCATCTTGGGGCCTGTTCCGGAGCTCCGCCAGAGGGGGTATCCATCACGGAGGGCTTCTACATCATCACCATAGCCCCTCCGATGAAGTGTGAGTAGTTTACCTCAGACCTACGGGTCCATAGTTATTAGCTATATGGCTTCTTCTCTCTTTTTGGATCTCAATGAAATGTTCCCCCCTCTCTTGTGGAGATCTATTCGATGTAATCTTCTTTTTGTGGTGTGTTTGTTGAGACCGATGAATTGTGGGTTTATCATCAAGTCTATCTATGAGCAATATTTGAATCTTCTCTGAATTCTTTTATGTATGATTGGTTATCTTAGCAAGTCTCTTCGAATTATTAGTTTGGTTTGGCCTACTAGATTGATCTTTCTTGCAATGGGAGAAGTGCTTAGCTTTGGGTTCAATCTTGCGGTGTCCTTTCCTAGTGACAGTAGGGGTAGCAAGGCATGTATTGTATTGTTGCCATCGAGGATAACAAGATGGGGTTTTCACCATATTGCATGAGTTTATCCCTCTACATCATGTCATCTTGCTTGAGGCATTACTCTGTTTTCATGAACTTAATACTCTAGATGCATGCTGGATAGCGGTCGATGAGTGGAGTAATAGTAGTAGATGCAGGCAGGAGTCGGTCTACTTGTCTCGGACGTGATGCCTATATACATGATCATACCTAGATATTCTCATAACTATGCTCAATTCTGTCAATTGCTCAACAGTAATTCGTTCACCCACCGTAGAATACCTATGCTCTTGAGAGAAGCCACTAGTGAAACCTATGGCCCCCGGGTCTATCTTCATCATATTAATCTTCCAATAATTAGTTATGTTCATTGCCTTTTATTTTACTTTGCATCTTTATCATAAAAATACCAAAAATATTATCTTGTCATATCTATCAGATCTCACTCTCGTAAGTGGTCTTGTAGGGATTGACAACCCCTTATCGCGTTGGTTGCAAGGATTTATTTGCTTTGTGCAGGTACGAGGGACTCGTGTGTAGCCTCCTACTGGATTGATACATTGGTTCTCAAAAACTGAGGGAAATACTTACGCTACTTTGCTGCATCATCCCTTCCTCTTCGGGGAAAACCAACGCAGTGCTCAAGAGGTAGCAAGAAGGATTTCTGGCGCCGTTGCTGGGGAGTCTACGCAAAAGTCAATATACCAAGTACCCATCACAATCGTTATCTCCCGCATTACATTATTTGCCATTTGCCTCTCGTTTTCCTCTCCCCCACTTCACCCTTGCCGTTTTATTCGCCCTCTCTCTCTATCCTCCATCTCTTTCTCTATTTGCCTCTTTTTGCCCGCTTGCTTTTTGTTTGCTTGTGTGTTGGATTGCTTGCTTGTCACGATGGCTCAAGATAACAC
This sequence comes from Triticum aestivum, assembly GCF_018294505.1. Lineage (NCBI taxonomy): Eukaryota > Viridiplantae > Streptophyta > Magnoliopsida > Poales > Poaceae > Triticum > Triticum aestivum. The sequence continues at coordinate 6,913,797 of NC_057803.1, read as the reverse complement.
TAAATTGTGTGACTTTAGCAATACCAACAACAATGATTTTATTAGCACTCCGATTGCTCCTCTTACCAATGCTGAATCTTGTGAAATTAATGTTGCCTTGCTGAATCTTGTCATGAAAGATCCATTTTTCGGCCTTCCTAGTGAAGATGTCGCTACCCATCTAAATAGATTCGTTGATTTGTGTGATATGCAAAAGAAGAAAGATGTGGATAACGATATTGTTAAATTGAAGCTATTTCCTTTTTCGCTTAGAAATCGTGCTAAAGCTTGGTTTTCATCTTTGCCTAAAAATAGTATTGATTCATGGAATAAGTGCAAAGATGCTTTTATCTCTAAGTATTTTCCTCCCGCTAAGATCATCTCCCTTAGAAACGATATTATGAATTTTAAGCAACTTGATCATGAACATGTTACGCAAGCTTGGGAGAGGATGAAATTAATGATACGTAATTGCCCTACTCATGGTTTGAATTTGTGGATGATTATACAATTTTTTTATGCCGGATTGAATTTTGCTTCTAGAAATCTTTTAGATTCGGCCGCGGGAGGCACTTTTATGGAAATCACTTTAGGAGAAGTTACTAAACTCCTAGATAATATTATGGTTAATTATTCTCAATGGCATACTGAAAGATCCACTAATAAAAAGGTGCATGCGATAGAAGAAATTAATGTCTTGAGTGGAAAGATGGATGAACTTATGAAATTATTTGCTAGTAAAAGTGTTTCTTATGATCCTAATGATATGCCCTTGTCTACTTTGATTGAGAATAATAATGAATCTATGGATGTGAATTTTGTTGGTAGGAACAATTTTGGTAACAACGCGTATAGAGGAAATTTCAATCCTAGGACTTATCCTAGTAATCCCTCTAATAATTATGGTAATTCCTACAACAATTCTTATGGAAATTATAATAAGATGCCCTCTGATTTTGAATCTAATATTAAATAATTTATTACTTTGCAAAAGAATTTCAATGCTTTGATTGAAGAAAAAATGCTTAAGATTGATGAGTTGGCTAGGAACGTCAATGGAATTTCTCTTGATGTTGATTCCTTGAAACTTAGATCTATTCCACCTAAGCATGATATCAATGAGTATTCAAAGCCATGAGAATTTCCATTGATGAGTGCAAAGAAAGAACCGCTAGGATGCGTGCTAAGAAAGATGCCTTTATAAGAGCGTGTTTTTCTAGTTCCTATGAAAATAAAGATGAAGATCTAAAAGTTATTGATGTGTCCCCTATTAAATCTTTGTTTTGCAATATGAATCTTAATAATGATGGGACTGAATATGATCCACCTTTACCTAGAAGGCGTTCCAAAAATTCAGAGTATTTAGATCTTGATGCTAAAATTGATAAAAGTGGGATCGAAGAAATTAAAACCCTAGATGTTGCTAAACCCACTATTTTGGATTTCAAGGAATTTAATTATGAAAATTGCTCTTTGATTGATTGTATTTCCTTGTTGCAATCCGTGCTAAATTCTCCTCACGCTTATAGTCAAAATAAAATGTTTACTAAACATATCGTTGATGCCTTGATGCAATCTTATGAAGAAAAACTTGAATTGGAAGTTTCTATCCCTAGAAAACTTTATGATGAGTGGGAACCAACTATTAAAATTAAGATTAAAGATCATGAGTTCTATGCTTTATGTGATTTGGGTGCTAGTGTTTCCACGATTCCAAAGACTTTGTGCGATTTGTTAGGTTTCCGTGATTTTGATGATTGCTCTCTAAACTTGCACCTTGAGGATTCCACTATTAAGAAACCTATGGGAAGAATTAATGATGTTCTTATTGTTGCAAATAGGAATTATGTACCTGTAGATTTTATTGTTCTTGACATAGATTGCAATCCTTAATGCCCTATTATTCTTGGTAGACCTTTCCTTAGAACGATTGGTGCAATTATTGATATGAAGGAAGGAAATATTAGATTCCAATTTCCGTTAAGGAAAGGCATGGAACACTTTCCTAGAAACAAAATTAAATTACCTTATGAATCTATTATGAGATCCACTTATGGATTGCCTACCAAAGATGGCAATACCTAGATCTATCATTGCAATGCCTAGCTAGGGGCGTTAAACGATATCTCTTGTTAGGAGGCAACCCAATTTTATTTTTATTCCTTGCTTTTTGCTCCTGTTTAGTAATAAATAATTTATTTAGCCTCTGTTTAGGTTGTGTTTTTTGTGTTTAATTAGTGTTTGTGCCAAGTAGAACCGTTGGGAAGACTTGGGGAAAGTCTTGATATCTTGCTGTAAAAAACAGAAACTTTAGCGCTCACGATAACTGCTGCCATTTTTATTTGGAAAGTTATATTTAGTTAATTATTTTTTCAGATTATTAATAGATAAATTCCTCACGTCCATAAATTTATTTTATAATTTTTGGGGTTCCAGATCTTGCGCTAGCTACAGATTACTACAGACTGTTCTGTTTTTGACAGATTCTGTTTTTCGTGTGTTGTTTGCTTATTTTGATGAATCTATGGCTAGTAAAATAGTTTATAAACCATAGAGAAGTTAGAATACAGTAGGTTTAACACCAATATAAATAAATAATGAGTTCATTACAGTACCTTGAAGTGGTCTTTTGTTTTCTTTCGCTAATGGAGCTCACGAGATTTTCTACTTTAAGTTTTGTGTTGTGAAGCTTTCAAGTTTTGGGTAAAGATTTGATGGATTATGGAACAAGGAGTGGCAAGAGCCTAATATTGGGGATGCCCATGGCACCCCCAAGATAATCTAAGGACACCTAAAAGCCAAAGCTTGGGGATTCCCCGGAAGGCATCCCCTCTTTTCGTCTACTTCTATCGGTAACTTTACTTGGAGCTATATTTTTATTCACCACATGATATGTGTTTTGCTTGGAGCGTCTTGTATGATTTGAGTCTTTGCTTTTTAGTTTACCACAATCATCCTTGCTGTACACACCTTTTGAGAGAGCCATACATGATTTGAAATTTGTTAGAATACCCTATATGCTTCACTTATATCTTTTGAGCTATATAGTTTTGCTCTAGTACTTCACTTATATCTTTTAGAGCACGGTGGTGAATTTGTTTTATAGAAACTATTGATCTCTCATGCTTCACTTAGATTATTTTCAGAGTCTTAAATATCATGGTAATTTTCTTAAATAATCCTAATATACTAGGTATTCAAGATTAGTATTTTTTTTCTTATGAGTGTTTTGAATACTAAGAGAAGTTTGATGCTTGATGATTGTTTTGAGATATGGAGGTAATAATATCAAAGTCGTGCTAGTTGAGTAGTTGTGAATTTGAGAAGTGCTTGTGTTGAAGTTTGCAAGTCCCGTAGCATGCACGTATGGTAAACGTTATGTAACAAATTTGAAACATGAGGTGTTATTTGATTGTCTTCCTTATGAGTGGCGGTCGGGAACGAGCGATGGTCTTTTCCTACCAATCTATCCCCCTAGGAGCATGCGCGTAGTGCATTGGTTTTTGATGACTTGTAGATTTTTGCAATAAGTATGTGAGTTCTTTATGACTAATGTTGAGTCCATGGATTATACACACTCTCACCCTTCCATCATTGTTAGCCTCTTCGGTACCGTGCATTGCCCTTTCTCACATTGAGAGTTGGTGCAAACTTCGCCGGTGCATCCAAACCCCGTGATATGATACGCTCTTTCACACATAAACCTCCTTATATCCTCCTCAAAACAGCCACCATACCTACCTATTATGGCATTTCCATAGCTATTCGGAGATATATTGCTATGCAACTTTCCACCATTCCGTTTATCATGACACATTCATCATTGTCATATTGCTTAGCATTATCATGTAGTTGACATAGTATTTTTTGGAAAAGCCACCGTTCATAATTCTTTCATACATGTCACTCTTGGTTCATTGCATATCCCGGTACACCGCCAGAGGCATTCATATAGAGTCATCTTTTGTTCTAGCATCGAGTTGTAATCATTGAGTTGTAAATAAATAGAAGTGTGATGATCATCATTTTCTAGAGCATTGTCCCAAGTGAGGAAAAACAATAAAAAAAGAAAGGCCATATAAAAAAAGAGAGAGGCCAAATAAAAAAATGAGAGAAAAAGAGAGAAGAGAAGGGACAATGTTACTATCCTTTGCCACACTTGTGCTTCAAAGTACCACCATAATCTTCATGATAGAGAGTCTTTTGTTTTGTCACTTTCATATACTAGTGGGAATTTTCATTATAGAACTTGGCTTGTATATTCCAACAATGGGCCTCCTCAAGTGCCCTAGGTCTTCGTGAGCAAGCAAGTTGGATGCACACCCACTTAGTTTCTTTTGTTGAGCTTTCATACATTTATAGCTCTAGTGCATCTGTTGCATGGCAATCCCTACTCCTTGCATTAACATCAATCGATGGACGTCTCCATAGCCCATTGATTAGCCTCATTGATGTGAGACTTTCTCCTTTTTGTCTTCTCCACATAACCCCCATCATATTCTATTGCACCCATAGTGCTATATCCATGGCTCGCGCTCATATATTGCGTGAAAGTTTATAGGTTTGAGATTACTAAAGTATGAAACAATTGCTTGGCTTGTCATCGGGATTGTGCATGATGAGAGCATTCTTGTGTGACGAAAATGGAGCATGACTAAACTATATGATTTTGTAGGGATGAACTTTCTTTGGCCATGTTATTTTGAGAACACATAATTGCTTTGTTAGTATGCCTGAAGTATTATTATTTTTATGTCAATATGAACTTCTATCTTGAATCTTTCGGATCTGAATATTCATACCACAATTAAGAAGAATTATATTAAAAATATGTCAAGTAGCACTCCGCATCAAAAATTCTGTTTTTATCATTTACCTACTCGAGGATGAGCAGGAATTAAGCTTGGGGATGCTTGATACGTCTCCAACGTATCTATAATTTTTGATTGCTCCATGCTATATTATCTACTGTTTTGGACATTATTGGGCTTTATTATCCACTTTTATATTATTTTTGGGACTAACCTATTAACTGGAGGCCCAGCCCAGAATTGCTACTTTTGCCTATTTTAGGGTTTCAAAGAAAAGGAATATCAAACAGAGTCCAAACGGAATGAAACCTTCGGGAACGTGATTTTCTCACCGAACATGATCCAGGAGACTTGGACCCTACGTCAAGAAACAAAGGAGGAGGCCACGAAGTAGGGGGGCGCCCCTACCCCCCCAGGCACGCCCTCCACCCTCGTGGGCCCCCTGTTGCTCCACCGATGTACTCCTTCCTCCTATATATACCTACGTACCCCCAAACGATCAGAGACGGAGCCAAGACCCTAATTCTACTGCCGTAACTTTCTGTATCCACAAGATCCCATCTTGGGGCCTGTTTCGGAGCTCCACCGGAGGGGGTATCCATCACGGAGGGCATCTACATCATCACCATAGCCCCTCCGATGAAGTGTGAGTAGTTTACCTCAGACCTACGGGTCCATAGTTATTAGCTAGATGGCTTCTTCTCTCTTTTTGGATCTCAATACAATGTTCTCCCCCTCTTTTGTGGAGATCTATTCGATGTAATCTTCTTTTTGCGGTGTGTTTGTTGAGATCGATGAATTGTGGGTTTATAATCAAGTCTATCTATGAACAATATTTGAATCTTCTCTGAATTCTTTTATGTATGATTGGTTATCTTAGCAAGTCTCTTCGAATTATCAGTTCTGTTTGGCCTACTAGATTGATCTTTCTTTTAATGGGAGAAGTGCTTAGCTTTGGGTTCAATCTTGCGGTGTCCTTTCCCAGTGACAGTAGGGGCAGCAAGGCACGTATTGTATTGTTGCCATCGAGGATAACAAGATGGGGTTTTCATCATATTGCATGAGTTTATCCCTCTACATCATGCCATCTTGCTTAAGGCGTTACTCTGTTTTCATGAACTTAATACTCTAGATGCATGCTGGATAGCAGTCGATGAGTAGAGTAATAGTAGTAGATGCAGGCAGGAGTCGGTCTACTTGTCTCGGACGTGATGCCTATATACATGATCATACCTAGATATTCTCATAACTATGCTCAATTCTGTCAATTGCTCAACAGTAATTCGTTCACCCACCGTAGAATACCTATGCTCTTGAGAGAAGCCACTAGTGAAACCTATGGCCCCCGGGTCTATCTTCATCATATTAATCTTCCAATACTTAGTTATTTTCATTGCCTTTTATTTTACTTTGCATCTTTATCATAAAAATACCAAAAATATTATCTTATCATATCTATTAGATCTCACTCTTGTAAGTGGCCATGTAGGGATTGACAACCCCTTATCACGTTGGTTGCGAGGATTTATTTGCTTTGTGCAGGTACGAGGGACTCGCGTGTAGCCTCCTACTGGATTGATACCTTGGTTCTCAAAAACAGAGGGAAATACTTATGCTACTTTGCTACATCATCCCTTCCTCTTCGGGGAAAACCAACGCAGTGCTCAAGAGGTAGCAAATACGGATAAGATAAAGAGTACTGGAACAGTTTAGAACCTAATTTTGAAACAATTAAACATAATATGGAAAGATAGTGAATAATGATTTATCTTGGATGTCAACATTGCGTTAAAATTATTGTGATGTAGTATGATGATATGGTCTCCTCTAAATGTTCAAGTGGCTTGACTTGGCACATGTTTATGCATGTAGTTGAATCAAAACCAACATAGCCTCTATAATATTTTTGTTCATGGTGTTCATATCGTACTCATGCTAGTGCCCAATGTTACTTATGCATAATGCATGTTCATTACCGTTGTTGCTCTCTAGTTGGTCGCTTCTCAGCCTATTTGCTAGCCTTTGCTTGTACTAAGTGGAAATTCTGCTTGTGCATCAAAAACCTTGAACCCAAGTTATTACAGATGAGTCCACCATACCTACCTATATGGGGTATTACCCTGCCGTCCCAAGTAAATTTGCATGTGCCATCTCTAAAAACTTCAAATAAATATCCTTTTTGTGTGCCTGGATCGTTCATGGAACGACAGGAGGTAACCGGTATCTTCCATGCTAAGTGGGTTATTCTCAGGATGAGTGCTTATTCACTCACCATCGCATGAGAAAAGGGCGGTAATAGGGATTCCTAGTCCCGAATTGCAAAAAGAAAAGAGCTTACAAATAATCAAACAAAAACTCATATGGAGTCATAACATTTACTTTATCGTTTGGGAACCGCCACTAATGTGTTTAGAATGGAAGATATTGATAATTGATGGTCGCGAAGTAAACAAGAAGGGTGCACTTCTCAAATTTTCATTTACCTCTGTTTTAAAAACTTGAGCTCTGGCACCTCTGCAAATCACGGCTTCCCTCTACAAAGGGACTATCTATTTACTTTTATGTTGTGTCATCACCTTCTGAAAAAAGCGCTAGAACTTGAGAGCACTACTGTCATGCGGATGCATTGTGTGTAGCTAATGTTGGGTGCATCATGACTGGATCTTTTCTACCATGAATTACAATGTTTAGTCGCTTCTTGAACTTTGGAGGTGCTCTGCATTTATGTTTTGCAGTCTCAGAAAGGGCTAGCGAGATACCACTATTGTCATATTATATCATGGTTGTTTTGACAACGTGTTGATGTTTGAGATATCTTATTATTGCTCGCTAGTTGATTATGTCATTGATATGAGTTAATATAATTTTTAAGAGTTATTGTTTGCATGGTTAGTTATAATATTGGCTGAAAACCTGGGTGTTGTTTAAGCTTACTTATGCAAACAAGAGCCAAATAGTTCGTAAAAGTTTTTCTTTCTCACTTTCAGTTTATCAACTGAATTGCTTGAGGACAAGCAAAGGTTTAAGCTCGCGGGAGTTGATACGTCTCCGTCGTATCTACTTTTCCTAATGCTTTTCCTCTTGTTTTGGACTCTAATTTGCATGTTTTGAATGAAACTAACCCGGACTGACGTTGTTTTCAGCAGAACTACCATGGTGTTGGTATTGTGCAGAAATAAAAGTTCTCGGAATGGAACGAAACTTTGTGAAGATTTTTTATACAATAAATAAGAATTTCTGGAGCCAAGAACCACCAGAGGGGGCACCTGGGTGGGCACAACTCACTAGGGCACCCCCCTCCAGGCGCGCCTAGAAAAAAAGGCAGAAAGAATTATCGCATTCCACGAGACGAAGCCGCCGTCACCTCATGTTCTTCATCGGGAGGCCAGATCTGGAGTCCGTTTGGGGCTCCGGAGAGGGGAATCTTTGATCTTCGTCATCACCTAGCCTTCTTCATCGCCAATTCCATGATGCTCACCACCGGGAGTGAGTAATTCCTTCGTAGGCTCGCTGGCCGGTGAGGAATTGGATGAGATACATCATGTAATCTAGTTAGTTTTGTTAGGGCTTGATCCCTAGTATCCACTATGTTCTGAGATTGATGTTTGAAAGATCGTGGATGTCGCCTAGAGGGGGGTGAATAGGCGTTTTAAAATAATTACGGTTTAGGCTTGAACAAATGCGGAATAAACCTAGCGGTTAATTTGCCAAGCACAAAACCTAAAACAACTAGGCTCACCTATGTGCACCAACAACTTATGCTAAGAAAGATAAGCAACTATGTGATAGAAAGATATATGACAAGAAACAATATGGCTATCACAAAGTAAAGTGCATAAGTAAAGGGCTTGGTTAAGAGATAACCGAGGCACGAGGAGATGACGATGTATCCCGAAGTTCACACCCTTGCGGATGCTAATCTCCGTTTGGAGCACTGTGGAGGCACAATGCTCCCCAAGAAGCCACTAGGGCCACCGTAATCTCCTCACGCTCTCGCACAATGCAAGATGCCGTGATTCCACTAAGGGACCCTTGAGGGCGGTCATTGAACCCGTACAAATGGCAACCCTTGGGGGGCGGTCACCGAACCCGTACACTTTGGCAATCCTTGGGGGCGGTCACCGGTACCCGTCAAATTGCTCGGGGTGATCTCCACAACCTAATTGGAGACCCCGACGCTTGCCCGGAGCTTTGCACCACAATGATTGAGCTCCGAACACCAACAACCGTCTAGGGCGCCCAAGCACCCAAGAGGAACAAGCTCAAGGGTACCAAGCACCCAAGAGTAATAAGCTTCTCAACTTGTAACTTCCACGTATCACGTGGAGAACTCAAACCGATGCACCAAATGCAATGGCAAGGGCACACGGAGTGCCCAAGTCCTTCTCTCTCAAATCCCACCGAAGCAACTAATGCTAGGGAGGAAAATGAGAGGAAGAACAAGAAAGAGAACACCAAGAACTCCAAGATCTAGATCCAAGGGGTTCCCCTCACATAGAGGAGAAAGTGATAGGTGGAAATGTGGATCTAGATCTCCTCTCTCTTTTCCCTCAAAAACTAGCAAGAATCCATGGAGGGATTGAGAGTTAGCAAGCTCGAAGAAGGTCAACAATGGGGGAAGAACACGAGCTCGAAGGATAAGGTTCAATGGGGAAGAAGACCCCCTTTTATAGGAGGGGAGAAATCCAACCGTTATGTGCTCAGCCCGCACGCGAGCGGTACTACCCCTCCATGAGCGGTACTACCGCTCAGGCGGAAGAAACAGGGAAAAGGAGCAACAAAACATGAACCTTGGGGCGGTAGTGCCGCGCAGAACAAAGGGTAAAGGGAAAGAGGGAATCGGGTGGTACTACCGCGGAGGAAGGGCGGTACTGCCGCTAAGGAGTGGTACTGCCGCACTACTGCCGTAGCGAGGTACCGCACAATCCGACACAGAAAAAGACCCCTCGAATCGACGCGGTAGGGACCTGGTAAGCCAACGGTAGTACTGCTGTGGAGTCACCGCCGGTACTACTTCTGCGGAGCGGTACTGCCGCTTGTGACTCCTCAGCGGTACTACCGCTGGGACCCTGACAAAAACCACACTCAAGAAAACCAGAACTGCCATAACTTCTGCATATGAGCTCCGAATTGAGCAAACTCAAGCTTGTTGGAAACAAGACGACGAGTAGCATCAAAACAGCGACTGGTAGGGGAGGTATGCCTAACAAAAAGAGGCAGTGGAGGTATGCCTAACAAAAAGAGGAGTGAAACCTCCAACCGAGAAGAACCGGCAAAACCTCCAACATCGAAAACATCATAGAAGATGCAAGCGAACTACGTTTTCGATGAACTCAAGCTTGTCAACAAGATGATCGTAAGCTCTAAGACTCACAAAGAGAACCAAACAAGAACCCAGAAATATGATGCAAGGATGCAATGGTTTGAGCTCTCAACGAACGATATGATCAAGCTACTCATTGAGAGCCCCCCTTGATAGTATGGCAATCGATCCTATAACCCGGTCTCCCAACTACCATCATGAGACCGGTAAAATAGAAAACCTATCAAGGGCAAACCTTTGCCTTGCACATGGTCCACTTGAGCTAGATGATGACGATCTTGACTCCCTCAAGTTGGACCACATTTCTTGATTGTGTTGGCTCGATGAAGACTAGTTGAGTGCTCCCCCATACTCCACTATGGGTGAGCCTTTCTTCTGCATATCTTCACAAGTCCATTGTCACCACAATGGACGGCAAGCTTCAAGCATTTGATCTCTTCGTGATGCTCCACTTGAACTTGCACCACAACCTTTCTTGATTGTGTTGAGTCGATGAAGACTAGTTGATTGCTCCCCCATACTCTACTATGGGCGAGCTACTCTTCCGCACATCTTCACAGGTCCATTGTCACCACAAAGGACAACAAGCTTCAAGCATTTGATCTCTTCGTGGTGCTCCACTTGAACTTGCACACCGCAACCTAACCCCACAAAGAACCCTCACGAAGACCATGGGTTAGTACACAAAGCGTAATTGACAATGCTTACCATACCATGGGATCACTTGATCCCTCTCGGTACATCTTCTACGCTTTGTGGGTTGATCATCCTGATTCACTCTTTAACTTAGTCTTGATCAAACTCTCACAAGACCAATCTTTAGGTAATTCCTTGAATAGCACCTTGGTCGACACAAACTCTCCTTGAAACCAACACATGTACTCCAAGAAAAGCCTATGGACAAAACCTTCAAATATAACTCAAGGCAACCATTAGTCCATAGAGATTGTCATCAATTACCAAAACCAAACATGGGGGCACCGCATGTTCTTTCAATGTTGCTATGACTTTGCCATGCTTAATGCTTGTCACTTTGGGCCCGGGTGCCATGATTTCAGATCTGAACCATTTATGTTATCACCATTATATCTATGTTCTAGATCTGATCTTGCAAGTTATAGTCACCTACCACGTGTTATGATCCGACAACCCTGGAGTGACAATAGTCGGGACCACTCCCGGTGATGACCGTATTTTGAGGAGTTCATGTATTCATCGTGTGTTAATGCTTTGTTCCGGTTCTCTATTAAAAGGAGGCCTTAATATCCCTTAGTTTCCAATAGGACCCCGCTGCCACGGGAGGGTAGGACAAAAGATGTCATGCAAGTTCTTTCCATAAGCACGTATGACTATTTACGGAATACATGCCTACATTATATTTATGAACTGGAGCTAGTGTCGTATCGCCCTAGGTTATAATTGTCACATGATGAATATCATCCAACAAATCATCGATCCAATGCCTACGAATTTCTCTTATATTGTTCTTGCCAAGTTACCACTGCTATCACTACTGTCGCACTTGCTACAAAACTACTGATATCATTGTTAGCGTTACTATTGTTGCTGCTACTATTATCAAAACTATCATACTAATTTGACATTGATCACTTTGTTGTAGATAATTAATCTCCAGGTGTGGTTGAATTGACAACTCAGCTGCTAATACTTAAAAATATTCTTTGGCTCCCCTTGTGTCGAATCTATAAATTTGGGTTGAATACTCTACCCTTGAAAACCGTTGCGATCCCCTATACTTGTGGGTTGTCACCGATCATGTATCGAACGTACGACACCTCCATGTTCAGCACAAGTTCAGCTCGATGATGTCATCGCCTTCTTTATCTAGCAAGACGGGCGAAGTAGTAGATGAGTTTCGGCGGCACGATGACATGGTGACGGTTGGTTATGAAGAAAAATCTCCGCAGGGCTTCGCCAAGCACTACAGACGGAGGATAAACTAGAGGGGACGGGGTTGCCGACCCACGGCTTAGTGAATCTTGATGTGTATTGGGTACTAGCCCTACCCTTGTATTTATATGTTGAGCCCTGGCGTCGAAACTTGGAGTAAAAGCCTCCTCAAAGTCGGTTTTGCCCGAAAGGTAAGAGTCCTTCTCGGGCTTCAGGACCAGACGCTAGGGTTCCCGGCGTTTGGACCCAGACGCCAGGGACCCTGGCCCCTGGACTCTGCAAAACTTCCTTTTGCGCTTTCCAAAAACCTCGCGAGTTTTTCCCTTTGGCCCAAATAAAGTGTTCTCGTACCCAAACATTTCGGGAAACATCCGGAACCCCTTCGGGTGAATTTCAAAACCTTTCCGGAGACCGAACACTATTATCCCATATATCAATCTTTACCTCTGGATCATTCCGGAGCTCCTCGTCATGTCCGTGATCATATCCGGGACTCCGAACAACATTCGGTCACCAACAAACATAACTCATATAATATTATATCGTCAATGAACGTTAAGCGTGCGGACCCTACGGGTTCGAGAACTATGCAGACATGACCGAGACACCGCTCTGGTTAATAACCAATACCAGTACCTGGATTCCCATATTGGCTCCTACCTATTCAACGAAAATCTTTATCGGTTGAACCTTATGACAACATACGTTATTCCCTTTGTCATTGGTATGTTACTTGCCCGAGATTCGATCGTTGGTATCTTCATACCTAGTTCAATCTCGTTACCGGCAAGTCTCTTTACTCATTCTGTAATACATCATCCCGCAACTAACTCATTAGTCACATTGCTTGCAAGGCTTCCTATGATGTGTATTATCGAGAGGGCCTAGAGATACCTCTCCGATACTCGAAGTGACAAATCCTAATCTCGATCTATGCCAACCCAACAAACACCTTCAGAGATACCTGTAGAGCATCTTTATAATCACCCAGTTACGTTGTGATGTTTGATAGCACACAAGGCATTCCTCCGGTATCCGGGAGTTGCATAATCTCATAGTCGAAGGAATATGTATTTGACATGAAGAAAGCAATAGCAATAAAACTGAACGATCAACATGCTAACCTAACGGATGGATCTTGTCCATCACATCATTCTCCTAATGATGTGATCCCGTTATCAAATGACAACTCATGTCCATGGTTAGGAAACCTTAACCATCTTTGACCAACGAGCTAGTCAAGTATAGGCTCACTAGGGGCATAGTGTTTGTCTATGTATTCACACATGTATTTAGGTTTCCGATCACTACAATTCTAGCATGAATAATAAGCATTTATCATGAATAAGGAAATATAAAATAACAACTTTATTATTGCCTCTAGGGCATATTTCCTTCACAAGCCCCCCCGTGCTGGATGTGATCCACGCGGCAGAGGAGGAGCCAGCGATCGAGGAAGAGCCCGTGGCCGGAGAGGGTGTCCTCCCGTGCCGGCAGTCGTACTCCTCCGTCTTGCGACGGAGGAGCCTTGCTAGCAGCTAGAGGCCTTGGTTGGTCCACTTCCGGGCCGTGCGCTTCCTTGCCTCGTCCACGCGGACACACCACTCGCGCTCGGGGTCGTCGCTCTCGCCCTCGCCAGAGCTACGGCTGGAGTGAAGGAAATATGCCCTAGAGGCAATAATAAAGTTGTTATTTATATTTCCTTATATCATGATAAATGTTTATTATTCATGCTAGAATTGTATTAACCGGAAATTTAGTACATGTGTGAATACATAGATAAAACAAAGTGTCCCTAGTATGCCTCTACTTGACTAGCTCGTTAATCAAAGATGGTTAAGTTTCCTAACCATAGACATGAGTTGTTATAACGCCCTCAATGCGGCTATAGCTCCCACGTGTCGAGGCATGACTTAGAGGCATAACCGCATTGAAAGCAATGTCGCAAGTTAGGCAATCATTACAACATCCCATGTAAAGCATAATAAAAGGGGGAGAAACATAGTTGGCTTACACTCGCCACGTCACATAAAAGTACATAAATAACATCCATCATAAAAGCACTCATGGCCCGACTACGGCGCCAAAATAGAAGAAAACCCAACATGCGACAAGGCCCTGAATCAAACCCCAACTAGGCACCACTACTGATCATCGGGAAAGGAAACATAATAACGCTGAGAGTCCTCGTCGAACTCCCACTTGAGCTCGTACTCGTCACCTGGAGCGAAATCACCTGGACCTGCATCTGGATTTATAGTATCTGTGAGCCACAAGGACTCAGCAATCTCGCACCCTCGCGATCAAGACTATTTAAGCTTATAGGAATGGATAAGGCAAATATATGTGGAGCTGCAGCCAGCGACTAGCATGTATGGTGGCTAACTTATCCGCAAAAGAGAGCGAGAAGAGGAGGCAAAGCGCGAGCGAGAATCTAGAAGGACAACCTGCGCAAGCATAACTCCAACACCGTGTCCACTTCCCGGACTCCGCCGAGAAGAGGCCATCACGGTAACCCACTCGGTTGATCCATTTTAGTTAATTAAGGTTCAAGTTATCTACAACCGGACATTAACAAATTCCCATCTGCCCATAACCGCGGGCACGGCTTTCGAAAGTTCAATCCCTGCAGGGGAGTCCCAACTTAGCCCATGACAAGCTCTCACGGTCAACAAAGGAATAGACCTCCACCCGAGACACACCGATCAGACTCGGCAACCCGGTACAACAAGACAATTCGACAGGTTAAAACAAGTCCAGCAACACCGCCCGAATGTGCCGACAAATCCCAATAGGAGCTGCACATATCTCTTTCTCAGGGTACACTCAGATGAGCGATCCATACAACTAAAACCAAACCTCGAGTTTCCCCGAGGGGGCACTGCACAGGACTCTATTTTGGACCAACACTCAGAGGAGCACTGGCCCGGGGGGAGGGGGGGTTAAAATAAGATGACCCTTGAGTCTGCAGAACCCAAGGGAAAGGAAAAGGCTAGGTGGCAAATGGTAAGACCAATGTTGGGCATTGCTGGAAAGCTTTAATCAAGGCGAACTATCAAGGGGTTCCCATTATAACCCAACCGCGTAAGGAACGTAAAATCCGGGAACATAACACCGATATGACGGAAACTAGGACGGCAAGAGTGGAACAAAGCACTAGGCGAGAGGCCGAGCCTTCCACCCTTTACCAAGTATATAGATGCATTAAGATAACATAGCAATATAATGATATCCCCAACAAGTAAATAAAATATGTTCCAACAAGGAACGGCCTCCAAACTTCACCTGCAACTAGCAACGCTATAAGAGGGGCTGAGCAAAGCGGTAACATAGCCAATCAACGGTTTGCTAGGACAAGGTGGGTTAGAGGTTGACAAGCAAAAGGTAGGCATCGTAGCATTGGCATAGCAAGAGCGAGCAAACTAGCATAGCAAAGATAGTAGTGATTTCGAGGGTATGATCATCTTTCCTGCACAGTTGTCAGAGTTGACTGGATCCTCACAAGCAAACTCAACGGGCTCCTCGGTAGCGAACTCGTCTCCCGGCTCTACCCAACAAGACAAACAAGCAACAAGGATACAATCAACCACGTGCAAGACCAAGCAATGGGATTAAATGATGATATGCTATGCGGGATGCGATGCGGGATGCAAAATGCAAGATATGACAGGAAATGCATGAACCTGGCCTCAACTTGGAATTCCAAGGGTGCCACTGGATAGAGGGGATGAAATCGCTTGAAAATGATATAAAGATCATTGGAATCGGAGTTACGGTTTGGAAATGGCAAGCGTTTTAAGATATGACACCGGTCTGCGATTTACAGCAAGTAGGCATCTAAATGCAATGAGATGAACATGCTACAGCCACCAAACAAGACAACAAAATACATGGCAGGGATGCACACAAGATGCTTAACAAAAGACTAGCACTGAGCCACGGCCAATTCATCCATTATGAGGTTCAAACAAGCATGGCAAAAACGCAAATGCAAAACAGATTCCAGACTTAGTGAAATTAACACTAGTCTGAAATTTCAGATCACGAAGCCCTCTTCGGAGCAGCAAAACAACATGATACATGACCTGATTAAGACAAGTAAGAACATGGCATGGAGCTACTCAACAAGCTTAACAAAAGTCTCAAAGTGACCTGGGGCCAAAAGGGATCACAAGATATATTAACGGGCACACGAACATAGCTAAAACACAATCAGTTTTCAGACTTAGTGAAAACTGAGAAATGCTGAAATATAACTCACGAAGGCATGTAAACGAGATCGATACACTCACCATGGTGCAAGTCATGGCAAGGCAGGCATACATCCATTAAGAAGGCACAAAATACAAGCTAGACATGGCAAGAACAATGGCATAGCATGCACGGATCAACTACAACAGCGCCGGCAAAATCGCAAACGAGTTGACGATCTGCCCAGATTCATCACGAAGCAAAAGTAGAGCTTGATTGACTCAAACTAGGGTGCTCCATAATTGCAAACAAAGATATGGATGGATAGAGTATAACATTATTAACAAAATTCCTTTACTGATCATCCTCAAAAGAGGCACGGATCACTAGGAAACAAGCTGAACATATGGCATCATGAACTAAAATATCCCAGACTTAGTGAAAACAACCAAGTCTCTGAAAACAGATTTTTCGGGTGCCTCTCTTTGCGAGCTTGCACAAGTCACTACACACATCCTAAAAATGCATGGGTTGCACCTCTGGAAAGAAGACAAAATGCTTAACAAAACATATGAAGGACTCACACGCATAGCATGCACATATTAATCATGGCAAAAATGACAAAAGTCTAAGATGAACTAGCAGATCTGACAATTAACTCACGAAGCCTCCTTATAACAGCATTTCAGGCATCAAGATGAACTCAAATGAAAATGATGCAATGGAACGAAATGATGTACTCATCGAGGCGAACATTTTAATATACTATATGTCCAAATCGGAGATACGAATGCAAAGTTACGGGGCCTCGAACATAGCAACTTGGACTAAAAATTTCAGGACTTAGAAGGAAAAAAAACGAGGTTAGGGTTTACTGTAGCTGCGACCGGATCCAGATCGGGCGAGGACGCTCGGAGCCCGAGGATCGCCGGGGTCTTCGCCGGCATTGAGGTCTGCGGTGGCCGGCGTCGAGGGAGGTGAGGCGGGGCCGGCGATGGCGGCAGGCGGCGGAGCGGCGTGGGGCGGCGCTCGGGGCCGGGAGG